>NW_024871516.1:57500-87500 GCF_019054845.1 Dipodomys spectabilis
GGGTTAGGGTTAGGGAAAGGATGAGGGTAAGGGTTAGGGTGAGGGTTAAGGTGAGGATAAGGTTTAGGGTTAGGGTTAGGGTGAGTGTTAGCGTGAGGGTCAGAGTGAGGGTTACGGTTAGGGTTAGGGTTAGGGTTAGGGTTAGGCTTAGGGTCAGGGTTAGGGTTAGGGTTAGGGTTAGGGTTAGGGTTAGGGTTAGGGTCAGGGTTAGGGTTAGGGTCAGGGTCAGGGTCAGGGTCAGGGTCAGGGTCAGGGTCAGGGTCAGGGTCAGGGTTAGGGTCAGGGTTAGGGTTAGGGTTAGGGTTAGGGTTAGGGTTAGGGTTAGGGTTAGGGTCAGGGTTAGGGTTAGGGTTAGGGTTAGGGTTAGGGTTAGGGTTAGGGTTAGGGTTAGGGTGAGGATAAGGGTTAGGGTGAGGGTTAGGGTGAGGATGAGGGTTAAGTTTAGGGTTAGGGTGAGGGTTAGGGTTTGGGTGATGTTTAGGGTGAGATTTAGGGTGAGGATGAGGGTTCGGGTGAGGGAGAGGCTTCAGGTGAGTTTGAGGGTTAGGGTGTGGGTGAGGATTAGGGTTAGGATGAGGGTGAAGGTTAGGTTTAGGGTTAGTGTGAGGTTGAGAGTTAGGGGTAGGGTTAGGGTTGGGGTTAGGGTTAGGGTTAGCGTTAATGTGAGGGTTAGGGAGAGGGGTAGGCGTAGGGTTAGGGTGAGGTTTAGGGTGAATGTGAGGGTTAAGGTGAGAGTGAGGTTAAGGGTTAGGGTTAGGGTTAGGGTGAGGGTGAGGGTCAGTGTTAAGATTAGGGTTAGGGTTAGGGGTATTGAGAGGGTGAGGGTGAGGGTTAGGGTTAAGGTTAGTGTGAGGGTTAGGTTTAGGGTGAGGGTTAGGTTTAGGTTGAGGGTTAGGTTAAGGGTAAGGTTTACGGTGAGGGTTAGGGTTAGGGTTAGGGTTAGGGTGAGGGTCAGGGTGAGGTTTAGGGTCAGGTAGAGGGTTAGGGTTAGGCTGAGATGTAGGGTTAAGTTGATGTTTATTGTGAGGGTGAGGGTGAGGGTGAAGGTTAGGGTTAGGGTGATGTTTAGGGTGAGGTTTAGGGTTAGGGTAAGGTTTAGGGTTCGGGTGAGTGTGATGGTTAGGGTGTGGGTGAGGGTTTGGGTTAGGTTGAGTGTTAGGGTGACGGTGAGTGTTACAGTGAGGTTGAGGGTTAGGGTTAGGTTTAGGGTGAGGGTTAGGTTTAGGGTGAGGGTTCGGATGAGGGTTAGCGTGAGGGGTAGGTTTAGGGTTAGGGTGAGGGTTAGGTTTAGGCTGAGGGTTAGAGTTAGGTTTAGGGTGAGGTAAGGGTTATGGTGAGGGTTAAGTTGAGGGTGTGGGTGAGGGTTTTGTTTAGGTAAGGGTTAGGGTTAGAGTTAGGGTGAGGATTAGGGGAGGGTGAAGGTTAAGTTGAGGGGTAGGGTTAGGATGAGGCTTAGGGTTAGGGTTAGGGTGAGGGTTAGCGTTAGAGTGATGTTTAGTATGAGGGTGAGGGTTAATGTTAGGGTTAGCGTTAGGGAAAGTTTAGGGTTAGGGTTAGGGTGAGGGTTAGGGTGAGAGGTAAGTTTAGGGTTAGGGTGAAGGTTAGGGTTAGAGTTAGGGTTTGGTTTAGAGGGTTACGGTTAGGTTGATGTTTAGGGTGAGGGTGAGGGTTAGGATGAGGGTGAGGTTGAGGTTTAGGTTGAGGGTGAAGGTGAGGGTTACGGTTAAGGTTTGGGTTTGGGTGAGTGTGAGGGTTAGGGTTAGGATGATCATTAGGGTTATTGTTTGGGTTAGGGTTAGGGTGAGGGTGAGGGTTAGGGTTAGGGAAAGGATGAGGGTAAGGGTTAGGGTGAGGGTTAAGGTGAGGATAAGGTTTAGGGTTAGGGTTAGGGTGAGTGTTAGCGTGAGGGTCAGAGTGAGGGTTACGGTTAGGGTTAGGGTTAGGGTTAGGGTTAGGCTTAGGGTCAGGGTTAGGGTTAGGGTTAGGGTTAGGGTTAGGGTTAGGGTTAGGGTCAGGGTTAGGGTTAGGGTCAGGGTCAGGGTCAGGGTCAGGGTCAGGGTCAGGGTCAGGGTCAGGGTCAGGGTTAGGGTCAGGGTTAGGGTTAGGGTTAGGGTTAGGGTTAGGGTTAGGGTTAGGGTTAGGGTCAGGGTTAGGGTTAGGGTTAGGGTTAGGGTTAGGGTTAGGGTTAGGGTTAGGGTTAGGGTGAGGATAAGGGTTAGGGTGAGGGTTAGGGTGAGGATGAGGGTTAAGTTTAGGGTTAGGGTGAGGGTTAGGGTTTGGGTGATGTTTAGGGTGAGATTTAGGGTGAGGATGAGGGTTCGGGTGAGGGAGAGGCTTCAGGTGAGTTTGAGGGTTAGGGTGTGGGTGAGGATTAGGGTTAGGATGAGGGTGAAGGTTAGGTTTAGGGTTAGTGTGAGGTTGAGAGTTAGGGGTAGGGTTAGGGTTGGGGTTAGGGTTAGGGTTAGCGTTAATGTGAGGGTTAGGGAGAGGGGTAGGCGTAGGGTTAGGGTGAGGTTTAGGGTGAATGTGAGGGTTAAGGTGAGAGTGAGGTTAAGGGTTAGGGTTAGGGTTAGGGTGAGGGTGAGGGTCAGTGTTAAGATTAGGGTTAGGGTTAGGGGTATTGAGAGGGTGAGGGTGAGGGTTAGGGTTAAGGTTAGTGTGAGGGTTAGGTTTAGGGTGAGGGTTAGGTTTAGGTTGAGGGTTAGGTTAAGGGTAAGGTTTACGGTGAGGGTTAGGGTTAGGGTTAGGGTTAGGGTGAGGGTCAGGGTGAGGTTTAGGGTCAGGTAGAGGGTTAGGGTTAGGCTGAGATGTAGGGTTAAGTTGATGTTTATTGTGAGGGTGAGGGTGAGGGTGAAGGTTAGGGTTAGGGTGATGTTTAGGGTGAGGTTTAGGGTTAGGGTAAGGTTTAGGGTTCGGGTGAGTGTGATGGTTAGGGTGTGGGTGAGGGTTTGGGTTAGGTTGAGTGTTAGGGTGACGGTGAGTGTTACAGTGAGGTTGAGGGTTAGGGTTAGGTTTAGGGTGAGGGTTAGGTTTAGGGTGAGGGTTCGGATGAGGGTTAGCGTGAGGGGTAGGTTTAGGGTTAGGGTGAGGGTTAGGTTTAGGCTGAGGGTTAGAGTTAGGTTTAGGGTGAGGTAAGGGTTATGGTGAGGGTTAAGTTGAGGGTGTGGGTGAGGGTTTTGTTTAGGTAAGGGTTAGGGTTAGAGTTAGGGTGAGGATTAGGGGAGGGTGAAGGTTAAGTTGAGGGGTAGGGTTAGGATGAGGCTTAGGGTTAGGGTTAGGGTGAGGGTTAGCGTTAGAGTGATGTTTAGTATGAGGGTGAGGGTTAATGTTAGGGTTAGCGTTAGGGAAAGTTTAGGGTTAGGGTTAGGGTGAGGGTTAGGGTGAGAGGTAAGTTTAGGGTTAGGGTGAAGGTTAGGGTTAGAGTTAGGGTTTGGTTTAGAGGGTTACGGTTAGGTTGATGTTTAGGGTGAGGGTGAGGGTTAGGATGAGGGTGAGGTTGAGGTTTAGGTTGAGGGTGAAGGTGAGGGTTACGGTTAAGGTTTGGGTTTGGGTGAGTGTGAGGGTTAGGGTTAGGATGATCATTAGGGTTATTGTTTGGGTTAGGGTTAGGGTGAGGGTGAGGGTTAGGGTTAGGGAAAGGATGAGGGTAAGGGTTAGGGTGAGGGTTAAGGTGAGGATAAGGTTTAGGGTTAGGGTTAGGGTGAGTGTTAGCGTGAGGGTCAGAGTGAGGGTTACGGTTAGGGTTAGGGTTAGGGTTAGGGTTAGGCTTAGGGTCAGGGTTAGGGTTAGGGTTAGGGTTAGGGTTAGGGTTAGGGTTAGGGTTAGGGTCAGGGTTAGGGTTAGGGTTAGGGGTAGGTTCAGGGTCAGGGTCAGGGTCAGGGTCAGGGTCAGGGTCAGGGTCAGGGTCAGGGTCAGGGTCAGGGTCAGGGTTAGGGTCAGGGTTAGGGTTAGGGTTAGGGTTAGGGTTAGGGTTAGGGTTAGGGTTAGGGTCAGGGTTAGGGTTAGGGTTAGGGTTAGGGTGAGGATAAGGGTTAGGGTGAGGGTTAGGGTGAGGATGAGGGTTAAGTTTAGGGTTAGGGTGAGGGTTAGGGTTTGGGTGATGTTTAGGGTGAGATTTAGGGTGAGGATGAGGGTTCGGGTGAGGGAGAGGCTTCAGGTGAGTTTGAGGGTTAGGGTGTGGGTGAGGATTAGGGTTAGGATGAGGGTGAAGGTTAGGTTTAGGGTTAGTGTGAGGTTGAGAGTTAGGGGTAGGGTTAGGGTTGGGGTTAGGGTTAGGGTTAGCGTTAATGTGAGGGTTAGGGAGAGGGGTAGGCGTAGGGTTAGGGTGAGGTTTAGGGTGAATGTGAGGGTTAAGGTGAGAGTGAGGTTAAGGGTTAGGGTTAGGGTTAGGGTGAGGGTGAGGGTCAGTGTTAAGATTAGGGTTAGGGTTAGGGGTATTGAGAGGGTGAGGGTGAGGGTTAGGGTTAAGGTTAGTGTGAGGGTTAGGTTTAGGGTGAGGGTTAGGTTTAGGTTGAGGGTTAGGTTAAGGGTAAGGTTTACGGTGAGGGTTAGGGTTAGGGTTAGGGTTAGGGTGAGGGTCAGGGTGAGGTTTAGGGTCAGGTAGAGGGTTAGGGTTAGGCTGAGATGTAGGGTTAAGTTGATGTTTATTGTGAGGGTGAGGGTGAGGGTGAAGGTTAGGGTTAGGGTGATGTTTAGGGTGAGGTTTAGGGTTAGGGTAAGGTTTAGGGTTCGGGTGAGTGATGGTTAGGGTGTGGGTGAGGGTTTGGGTTAGGTTGAGTGTTAGGGTGACGGTGAGTGTTACAGTGAGGTTGAGGGTTAGGGTTAGGTTTAGGGTGAGGGTTAGGTTTAGGGTGAGGGTTCGGATGAGGGTTAGCGTGAGGGGTAGGTTTAGGGTTAGGGTGAGGGTTAGGTTTAGGCTGAGGGTTAGAGTTAGGTTTAGGGTGAGGTAAGGGTTATGGTGAGGGTTAAGTTGAGGGTGTGGGTGAGGGTTTTGTTTAGGTAAGGGTTAGGGTTAGAGTTAGGGTGAGGATTAGGGGAGGGTGAAGGTTAAGTTGAGGGGTAGGGTTAGGATGAGGCTTAGGGTTAGGGTTAGGGTGAGGGTTAGCGTTAGAGTGATGTTTAGTATGAGGGTGAGGGTTAATGTTAGGGTTAGCGTTAGGGAAAGTTTAGGGTTAGGGTTAGGGTGAGGGTTAGGGTGAGAGGTAAGTTTAGGGTTAGGGTGAAGGTTAGGGTTAGAGTTAGGGTTTGGTTTAGAGGGTTACGGTTAGGTTGATGTTTAGGGTGAGGGTGAGGGTTAGGATGAGGGTGAGGTTGAGGTTTAGGTTGAGGGTGAAGGTGAGGGTTACGGTTAAGGTTTGGGTTTGGGTGAGTGTGAGGGTTAGGGTTAGGATGATCATTAGGGTTATTGTTTGGGTTAGGGTTAGGGTGAGGGTGAGGGTTAGGGTTAGGGAAAGGATGAGGGTAAGGGTTAGGGTGAGGGTTAAGGTGAGGATAAGGTTTAGGGTTAGGGTTAGGGTGAGTGTTAGCGTGAGGGTCAGAGTGAGGGTTACGGTTAGGGTTAGGGTTAGGGTTAGGGTTAGGCTTAGGGTCAGGGTTAGGGTTAGGGTTAGGGTTAGGGTTAGGGTTAGGGTTAGGGTTAGGGTCAGGGTTAGGGTTAGGGTTAGGGGTAGGTTCAGGGTCAGGGTCAGGGTCAGGGTCAGGGTCAGGGTCAGGGTCAGGGTCAGGGTCAGGGTCAGGGTCAGGGTTAGGGTCAGGGTTAGGGTTAGGGTTAGGGTTAGGGTTAGGGTTAGGGTTAGGGTTAGGGTCAGGGTTAGGGTTAGGGTTAGGGTTAGGGTGAGGATAAGGGTTAGGGTGAGGGTTAGGGTGAGGATGAGGGTTAAGTTTAGGGTTAGGGTGAGGGTTAGGGTTTGGGTGATGTTTAGGGTGAGATTTAGGGTGAGGATGAGGGTTCGGGTGAGGGAGAGGCTTCAGGTGAGTTTGAGGGTTAGGGTGTGGGTGAGGATTAGGGTTAGGATGAGGGTGAAGGTTAGGTTTAGGGTTAGTGTGAGGTTGAGAGTTAGGGGTAGGGTTAGGGTTGGGGTTAGGGTTAGGGTTAGCGTTAATGTGAGGGTTAGGGAGAGGGGTAGGCGTAGGGTTAGGGTGAGGTTTAGGGTGAATGTGAGGGTTAAGGTGAGAGTGAGGTTAAGGGTTAGGGTTAGGGTTAGGGTGAGGGTGAGGGTCAGTGTTAAGATTAGGGTTAGGGTTAGGGGTATTGAGAGGGTGAGGGTGAGGGTTAGGGTTAAGGTTAGTGTGAGGGTTAGGTTTAGGGTGAGGGTTAGGTTTAGGTTGAGGGTTAGGTTAAGGGTAAGGTTTACGGTGAGGGTTAGGGTTAGGGTTAGGGTTAGGGTGAGGGTCAGGGTGAGGTTTAGGGTCAGGTAGAGGGTTAGGGTTAGGCTGAGATGTAGGGTTAAGTTGATGTTTATTGTGAGGGTGAGGGTGAGGGTGAAGGTTAGGGTTAGGGTGATGTTTAGGGTGAGGTTTAGGGTTAGGGTAAGGTTTAGGGTTCGGGTGAGTGATGGTTAGGGTGTGGGTGAGGGTTTGGGTTAGGTTGAGTGTTAGGGTGACGGTGAGTGTTACAGTGAGGTTGAGGGTTAGGGTTAGGTTTAGGGTGAGGGTTAGGTTTAGGGTGAGGGTTCGGATGAGGGTTAGCGTGAGGGGTAGGTTTAGGGTTAGGGTGAGGGTTAGGTTTAGGCTGAGGGTTAGAGTTAGGTTTAGGGTGAGGTAAGGGTTATGGTGAGGGTTAAGTTGAGGGTGTGGGTGAGGGTTTTGTTTAGGTAAGGGTTAGGGTTAGAGTTAGGGTGAGGATTAGGGGAGGGTGAAGGTTAAGTTGAGGGGTAGGGTTAGGATGAGGCTTAGGGTTAGGGTTAGGGTGAGGGTTAGCGTTAGAGTGATGTTTAGTATGAGGGTGAGGGTTAATGTTAGGGTTAGCGTTAGGGAAAGTTTAGGGTTAGGGTTAGGGTGAGGGTTAGGGTGAGAGGTAAGTTTAGGGTTAGGGTGAAGGTTAGGGTTAGAGTTAGGGTTTGGTTTAGAGGGTTACGGTTAGGTTGATGTTTAGGGTGAGGGTGAGGGTTAGGATGAGGGTGAGGTTGAGGTTTAGGTTGAGGGTGAAGGTGAGGGTTACGGTTAAGGTTTGGGTTTGGGTGAGTGTGAGGGTTAGGGTTAGGATGATCATTAGGGTTATTGTTTGGGTTAGGGTTAGGGTGAGGGTGAGGGTTAGGGTTAGGGAAAGGATGAGGGTAAGGGTTAGGGTGAGGGTTAAGGTGAGGATAAGGTTTAGGGTTAGGGTTAGGGTGAGTGTTAGCGTGAGGGTCAGAGTGAGGGTTACGGTTAGGGTTAGGGTTAGGGTTAGGGTTAGGCTTAGGGTCAGGGTTAGGGTTAGGGTTAGGGTTAGGGTTAGGGTTAGGGTTAGGGTTAGGGTCAGGGTTAGGGTTAGGGTTAGGGTTAGGTTCAGGGTCAGGGTCAGGGTCAGGGTCAGGGTCAGGGTCAGGGTCAGGGTCAGGGTCAGGGTTAGGGTCAGGGTTAGGGTTAGGGTTAGGGTTAGGGTTAGGGTTAGGGTTAGGGTCAGGGTTAGGGTTAGGGTTAGGGTTAGGGTTAGGGTTAGGGTTAGGGTTAGGGTTAGGGTTAGGGTTAGGGTGAGGATAAGGGTTAGGGTGAGGGTTAGGGTGAGGATGAGGGTTAAGTTTAGGGTTAGGGTGAGGGTTATGGTTTGGGTGATGTTTAGGGTGAGATTTAGGGTGAGGATGAGGGTTCGGGTGAGGGAGAGGCTTCAGGTGAGTTTGAGGGTTAGGGTGTGGGTGAGGATTAGGGTTAGGATGAGGGTGAAGGTTAGGTTTAGGGTTAGTGTGAGGTTGAGAGTTAGGGGTAGGGTTAGGGTTGGGGTTAGGGTTAGGGTTAGCGTTAATGTGAGGGTTAGGGAGAGGGGTAGGCGTAGGGTTAGGGTGAGGTTTAGGGTGAATGTGAGGGTTAAGGTGAGAGTGAGGTTAAGGGTTAGGGTTAGGGTTAGGGTGAGGGTGAGGGTCAGTGTTAAGATTAGGGTTAGGGTTAGGGGTATTGAGAGGGTGAGGGTGAGGGTTAGGGTTAAGGTTAGTGTGAGGGTTAGGTTTAGGGTGAGGGTTAGGTTTAGGTTGAGGGTTAGGTTAAGGGTAAGGTTTACGGTGAGGGTTAGGGTTAGGGTTAGGGTTAGGGTGAGGGTCAGGGTGAGGTTTAGGGTCAGGTAGAGGGTTAGGGTTAGGCTGAGATGTAGGGTTAAGTTGATGTTTATTGTGAGGGTGAGGGTGAGGGTGAAGGTTAGGGTTAGGGTGATGTTTAGGGTGAGGTTTAGGGTTAGGGTAAGGTTTAGGGTTCGGGTGAGTGTGATGGTTAGGGTGTGGGTGAGGGTTTGGGTTAGGTTGAGTGTTAGGGTGACGGTGAGTGTTACAGTGAGGTTGAGGGTTAGGGTTAGGTTTAGGGTGAGGGTTAGGTTTAGGGTGAGGGTTCGGATGAGGGTTAGCGTGAGGGGTAGGTTTAGGGTTAGGGTGAGGGTTAGGTTTAGGCTGAGGGTTAGAGTTAGGTTTAGGGTGAGGTAAGGGTTATGGTGAGGGTTAAGTTGAGGGTGTGGGTGAGGGTTTTGTTTAGGTAAGGGTTAGGGTTAGAGTTAGGGTGAGGATTAGGGGAGGGTGAAGGTTAAGTTGAGGGGTAGGGTTAGGATGAGGCTTAGGGTTAGGGTTAGGGTGAGGGTTAGCGTTAGAGTGATGTTTAGTATGAGGGTGAGGGTTAATGTTAGGGTTAGCGTTAGGGAAAGTTTAGGGTTAGGGTTAGGGTGAGGGTTAGGGTGAGAGGTAAGTTTAGGGTTAGGGTGAAGGTTAGGGTTAGAGTTAGGGTTTGGTTTAGAGGGTTACGGTTAGGTTGATGTTTAGGGTGAGGGTGAGGGTTAGGATGAGGGTGAGGTTGAGGTTTAGGTTGAGGGTGAAGGTGAGGGTTACGGTTAAGGTTTGGGTTTGGGTGAGTGTGAGGGTTAGGGTTAGGATGATCATTAGGGTTATTGTTTGGGTTAGGGTTAGGGTGAGGGTGAGGGTTAGGGTTAGGGAAAGGATGAGGGTAAGGGTTAGGGTGAGGGTTAAGGTGAGGATAAGGTTTAGGGTTAGGGTTAGGGTGAGTGTTAGCGTGAGGGTCAGAGTGAGGGTTACGGTTAGGGTTAGGGTTAGGGTTAGGGTTAGGCTTAGGGTCAGGGTTAGGGTTAGGGTTAGGGTTAGGTTCAGGGTCAGGGTCAGGGTCAGGGTCAGGGTCAGGGTCAGGGTCAGGGTCAGGGTCAGGGTCAGGGTCAGGGTTAGGGTCAGGGTTAGGGTTAGGGTTAGGGTTAGGGTTAGGGTTAGGGTTAGGGTTAGGGTCAGGGTTAGGGTTAGGGTTAGGGTTAGGGTTAGGGTTAGGGTTAGGGTTAGGGTTAGGGTTAGGGTTAGGGTTAGGGTTAGGGTGAGGATAAGGGTTAGGGTGAGGGTTAGGGTGAGGATGAGGGTTAAGTTTAGGGTTAGGGTGAGGGTTAGGGTTTGGGTGATGTTTAGGGTGAGATTTAGGGTGAGGATGAGGGTTCGGGTGAGGGAGAGGCTTCAGGTGAGTTTGAGGGTTAGGGTGTGGGTGAGGATTAGGGTTAGGATGAGGGTGAAGGTTAGGTTTAGGGTTAGTGTGAGGTTGAGAGTTAGGGGTAGGGTTAGGGTTGGGGTTAGGGTTAGGGTTAGCGTTAATGTGAGGGTTAGGGAGAGGGGTAGGCGTAGGGTTAGGGTGAGGTTTAGGGTGAATGTGAGGGTTAAGGTGAGAGTGAGGTTAAGGGTTAGGGTTAGGGTTAGGGTGAGGGTGAGGGTCAGTGTTAAGATTAGGGTTAGGGTTAGGGGTATTGAGAGGGTGAGGGTGAGGGTTAGGGTTAAGGTTAGTGTGAGGGTTAGGTTTAGGGTGAGGGTTAGGTTTAGGTTGAGGGTTAGGTTAAGGGTAAGGTTTACGGTGAGGGTTAGGGTTAGGGTTAGGGTTAGGGTGAGGGTCAGGGTGAGGTTTAGGGTCAGGTAGAGGGTTAGGGTTAGGCTGAGATGTAGGGTTAAGTTGATGTTTATTGTGAGGGTGAGGGTGAGGGTGAAGGTTAGGGTTAGGGTGATGTTTAGGGTGAGGTTTAGGGTTAGGGTAAGGTTTAGGGTTCGGGTGAGTGTGATGGTTAGGGTGTGGGTGAGGGTTTGGGTTAGGTTGAGTGTTAGGGTGACGGTGAGTGTTACAGTGAGGTTGAGGGTTAGGGTTAGGTTTAGGGTGAGGGTTAGGTTTAGGGTGAGGGTTCGGATGAGGGTTAGCGTGAGGGGTAGGTTTAGGGTTAGGGTGAGGGTTAGGTTTAGGCTGAGGGTTAGAGTTAGGTTTAGGGTGAGGTAAGGGTTATGGTGAGGGTTAAGTTGAGGGTGTGGGTGAGGGTTTTGTTTAGGTAAGGGTTAGGGTTAGAGTTAGGGTGAGGATTAGGGGAGGGTGAAGGTTAAGTTGAGGGGTAGGGTTAGGATGAGGCTTAGGGTTAGGGTTAGGGTGAGGGTTAGCGTTAGAGTGATGTTTAGTATGAGGGTGAGGGTTAATGTTAGGGTTAGCGTTAGGGAAAGTTTAGGGTTAGGGTTAGGGTGAGGGTTAGGGTGAGAGGTAAGTTTAGGGTTAGGGTGAAGGTTAGGGTTAGAGTTAGGGTTTGGTTTAGAGGGTTACGGTTAGGTTGATGTTTAGGGTGAGGGTGAGGGTTAGGATGAGGGTGAGGTTGAGGTTTAGGTTGAGGGTGAAGGTGAGGGTTACGGTTAAGGTTTGGGTTTGGGTGAGTGTGAGGGTTAGGGTTAGGATGATCATTAGGGTTATTGTTTGGGTTAGGGTTAGGGTGAGGGTGAGGGTTAGGGTTAGGGAAAGGATGAGGGTAAGGGTTAGGGTGAGGGTTAAGGTGAGGATAAGGTTTAGGGTTAGGGTTAGGGTGAGTGTTAGCGTGAGGGTCAGAGTGAGGGTTACGGTTAGGGTTAGGGTTAGGGTTAGGGTTAGGCTTAGGGTCAGGGTTAGGGTTAGGGTTAGGGTTAGGGTTAGGGTTAGGGTTAGGGTTAGGGTCAGGGTTAGGGTTAGGGTTAGGGGTAGGTTCAGGGTCAGGGTCAGGGTCAGGGTCAGGGTCAGGGTCAGGGTCAGGGTCAGGGTCAGGGTCAGGGTCAGGGTTAGGGTCAGGGTTAGGGTTAGGGTTAGGGTTAGGGTTAGGGTTAGGGTTAGGGTTAGGGTCAGGGTTAGGGTTAGGGTTAGGGTTAGGGTGAGGATAAGGGTTAGGGTGAGGGTTAGGGTGAGGATGAGGGTTAAGTTTAGGGTTAGGGTGAGGGTTAGGGTTTGGGTGATGTTTAGGGTGAGATTTAGGGTGAGGATGAGGGTTCGGGTGAGGGAGAGGCTTCAGGTGAGTTTGAGGGTTAGGGTGTGGGTGAGGATTAGGGTTAGGATGAGGGTGAAGGTTAGGTTTAGGGTTAGTGTGAGGTTGAGAGTTAGGGGTAGGGTTAGGGTTGGGGTTAGGGTTAGGGTTAGCGTTAATGTGAGGGTTAGGGAGAGGGGTAGGCGTAGGGTTAGGGTGAGGTTTAGGGTTAGGGTTAGGGTTAGGGTTAGGGTTAGGGTTAGGGTTAGGGTTAGGGTTAGGGTTAGGGTTAGGGTTAGGGTTAGGGTTAGGGTTAGGGTTAGGGTTAGGGTTAGGGTTAGGGTTAGGGGTAGGTTCAGGGTCAGGGTCAGGGTTAGGGTCAGGGTTAGGGTTAGGGTTAGGGTTAGGGTTAGGGTTAGGGTTAGGGTTAGGGTCAGGGTTAGGGTTAGGGTTAGGGTTAGGGTTAGGGTTAGGGTTAGGGTTAGGGTTAGGGTTAGGGTTAGGGTTAGGGTTAGGGTGAGGATAAGGGTTAGGGTGAGGGTTAGGGTGAGGATGAGGGTTAAGTTTAGGGTTAGGGTGAGGGTTAGGGTTTGGGTGATGTTTAGGGTGAGATTTAGGGTGAGGATGAGGGTTCGGGTGAGGGAGAGGCTTCAGGTGAGTTTGAGGGTTAGGGTGTGGGTGAGGATTAGGGTTAGGATGAGGGTGAAGGTTAGGTTTAGGGTTAGTGTGAGGTTGAGAGTTAGGGGTAGGGTTAGGGTTGGGGTTAGGGTTAGGGTTAGCGTTAATGTGAGGGTTAGGGAGAGGGGTAGGCGTAGGGTTAGGGTGAGGTTTAGGGTGAATGTGAGGGTTAAGGTGAGAGTGAGGTTAAGGGTTAGGGTTAGGGTTAGGGTGAGGGTGAGGGTCAGTGTTAAGATTAGGGTTAGGGTTAGGGGTATTGAGAGGGTGAGGGTGAGGGTTAGGGTTAAGGTTAGTGTGAGGGTTAGGTTTAGGGTGAGGGTTAGGTTTAGGTTGAGGGTTAGGTTAAGGGTAAGGTTTACGGTGAGGGTTAGGGTTAGGGTTAGGGTTAGGGTGAGGGTCAGGGTGAGGTTTAGGGTCAGGTAGAGGGTTAGGGTTAGGCTGAGATGTAGGGTTAAGTTGATGTTTATTGTGAGGGTGAGGGTGAGGGTGAAGGTTAGGGTTAGGGTGATGTTTAGGGTGAGGTTTAGGGTTAGGGTAAGGTTTAGGGTTCGGGTGAGTGATGGTTAGGGTGTGGGTGAGGGTTTGGGTTAGGTTGAGTGTTAGGGTGACGGTGAGTGTTACAGTGAGGTTGAGGGTTAGGGTTAGGTTTAGGGTGAGGGTTAGGTTTAGGGTGAGGGTTCGGATGAGGGTTAGCGTGAGGGGTAGGTTTAGGGTTAGGGTGAGGGTTAGGTTTAGGCTGAGGGTTAGAGTTAGGTTTAGGGTGAGGTAAGGGTTATGGTGAGGGTTAAGTTGAGGGTGTGGGTGAGGGTTTTGTTTAGGTAAGGGTTAGGGTTAGAGTTAGGGTGAGGATTAGGGGAGGGTGAAGGTTAAGTTGAGGGGTAGGGTTAGGATGAGGCTTAGGGTTAGGGTTAGGGTGAGGGTTAGCGTTAGAGTGATGTTTAGTATGAGGGTGAGGGTTAATGTTAGGGTTAGCGTTAGGGAAAGTTTAGGGTTAGGGTTAGGGTGAGGGTTAGGGTGAGAGGTAAGTTTAGGGTTAGGGTGAAGGTTAGGGTTAGAGTTAGGGTTTGGTTTAGAGGGTTACGGTTAGGTTGATGTTTAGGGTGAGGGTGAGGGTTAGGATGAGGGTGAGGTTGAGGTTTAGGTTGAGGGTGAAGGTGAGGGTTACGGTTAAGGTTTGGGTTTGGGTGAGTGTGAGGGTTAGGGTTAGGATGATCATTAGGGTTATTGTTTGGGTTAGGGTTAGGGTGAGGGTGAGGGTTAGGGTTAGGGAAAGGATGAGGGTAAGGGTTAGGGTGAGGGTTAAGGTGAGGATAAGGTTTAGGGTTAGGGTTAGGGTGAGTGTTAGCGTGAGGGTCAGAGTGAGGGTTACGGTTAGGGTTAGGGTTAGGGTTAGGGTTAGGCTTAGGGTCAGGGTTAGGGTTAGGGTTAGGGTTAGGGTTAGGGTTAGGGTTAGGGTTAGGGTCAGGGTTAGGGTTAGGGTTAGGGGTAGGTTCAGGGTCAGGGTCAGGGTCAGGGTCAGGGTCAGGGTCAGGGTCAGGGTCAGGGTCAGGGTCAGGGTCAGGGTTAGGGTCAGGGTTAGGGTTAGGGTTAGGGTTAGGGTTAGGGTTAGGGTTAGGGTTAGGGTCAGGGTTAGGGTTAGGGTTAGGGTTAGGGTGAGGATAAGGGTTAGGGTGAGGGTTAGGGTGAGGATGAGGGTTAAGTTTAGGGTTAGGGTGAGGGTTAGGGTTTGGGTGATGTTTAGGGTGAGATTTAGGGTGAGGATGAGGGTTCGGGTGAGGGAGAGGCTTCAGGTGAGTTTGAGGGTTAGGGTGTGGGTGAGGATTAGGGTTAGGATGAGGGTGAAGGTTAGGTTTAGGGTTAGTGTGAGGTTGAGAGTTAGGGGTAGGGTTAGGGTTGGGGTTAGGGTTAGGGTTAGCGTTAATGTGAGGGTTAGGGAGAGGGGTAGGCGTAGGGTTAGGGTGAGGTTTAGGGTGAATGTGAGGGTTAAGGTGAGAGTGAGGTTAAGGGTTAGGGTTAGGGTTAGGGTGAGGGTGAGGGTCAGTGTTAAGATTAGGGTTAGGGTTAGGGGTATTGAGAGGGTGAGGGTGAGGGTTAGGGTTAAGGTTAGTGTGAGGGTTAGGTTTAGGGTGAGGGTTAGGTTTAGGTTGAGGGTTAGGTTAAGGGTAAGGTTTACGGTGAGGGTTAGGGTTAGGGTTAGGGTTAGGGTGAGGGTCAGGGTGAGGTTTAGGGTCAGGTAGAGGGTTAGGGTTAGGCTGAGATGTAGGGTTAAGTTGATGTTTATTGTGAGGGTGAGGGTGAGGGTGAAGGTTAGGGTTAGGGTGATGTTTAGGGTGAGGTTTAGGGTTAGGGTAAGGTTTAGGGTTCGGGTGAGTGTGATGGTTAGGGTGTGGGTGAGGGTTTGGGTTAGGTTGAGTGTTAGGGTGACGGTGAGTGTTACAGTGAGGTTGAGGGTTAGGGTTAGGTTTAGGGTGAGGGTTAGGTTTAGGGTGAGGGTTCGGATGAGGGTTAGCGTGAGGGGTAGGTTTAGGGTTAGGGTGAGGGTTAGGTTTAGGCTGAGGGTTAGAGTTAGGTTTAGGGTGAGGTAAGGGTTATGGTGAGGGTTAAGTTGAGGGTGTGGGTGAGGGTTTTGTTTAGGTAAGGGTTAGGGTTAGAGTTAGGGTGAGGATTAGGGGAGGGTGAAGGTTAAGTTGAGGGGTAGGGTTAGGATGAGGCTTAGGGTTAGGGTTAGGGTGAGGGTTAGCGTTAGAGTGATGTTTAGTATGAGGGTGAGGGTTAATGTTAGGGTTAGCGTTAGGGAAAGTTTAGGGTTAGGGTTAGGGTGAGGGTTAGGGTGAGAGGTAAGTTTAGGGTTAGGGTGAAGGTTAGGGTTAGAGTTAGGGTTTGGTTTAGAGGGTTACGGTTAGGTTGATGTTTAGGGTGAGGGTGAGGGTTAGGATGAGGGTGAGGTTGAGGTTTAGGTTGAGGGTGAAGGTGAGGGTTACGGTTAAGGTTTGGGTTTGGGTGAGTGTGAGGGTTAGGGTTAGGATGATCATTAGGGTTATTGTTTGGGTTAGGGTTAGGGTGAGGGTGAGGGTTAGGGTTAGGGAAAGGATGAGGGTAAGGGTTAGGGTGAGGGTTAAGGTGAGGATAAGGTTTAGGGTTAGGGTTAGGGTGAGTGTTAGCGTGAGGGTCAGAGTGAGGGTTACGGTTAGGGTTAGGGTTAGGGTTAGGGTTAGGCTTAGGGTCAGGGTTAGGGTTAGGGTTAGGGTTAGGGTTAGGGTTAGGGTTAGGGTTAGGGTCAGGGTTAGGGTTAGGGTTAGGGGTAGGTTCAGGGTCAGGGTCAGGGTCAGGGTCAGGGTCAGGGTCAGGGTCAGGGTCAGGGTCAGGGTCAGGGTCAGGGTTAGGGTCAGGGTTAGGGTTAGGGTTAGGGTTAGGGTTAGGGTTAGGGTTAGGGTTAGGGTCAGGGTTAGGGTTAGGGTTAGGGTTAGGGTGAGGATAAGGGTTAGGGTGAGGGTTAGGGTGAGGATGAGGGTTAAGTTTAGGGTTAGGGTGAGGGTTAGGGTTTGGGTGATGTTTAGGGTGAGATTTAGGGTGAGGATGAGGGTTCGGGTGAGGGAGAGGCTTCAGGTGAGTTTGAGGGTTAGGGTGTGGGTGAGGATTAGGGTTAGGATGAGGGTGAAGGTTAGGTTTAGGGTTAGTGTGAGGTTGAGAGTTAGGGGTAGGGTTAGGGTTGGGGTTAGGGTTAGGGTTAGCGTTAATGTGAGGGTTAGGGAGAGGGGTAGGCGTAGGGTTAGGGTGAGGTTTAGGGTGAATGTGAGGGTTAAGGTGAGAGTGAGGTTAAGGGTTAGGGTTAGGGTTAGGGTGAGGGTGAGGGTCAGTGTTAAGATTAGGGTTAGGGTTAGGGGTATTGAGAGGGTGAGGGTGAGGGTTAGGGTTAAGGTTAGTGTGAGGGTTAGGTTTAGGGTGAGGGTTAGGTTTAGGTTGAGGGTTAGGTTAAGGGTAAGGTTTACGGTGAGGGTTAGGGTTAGGGTTAGGGTTAGGGTGAGGGTCAGGGTGAGGTTTAGGGTCAGGTAGAGGGTTAGGGTTAGGCTGAGATGTAGGGTTAAGTTGATGTTTATTGTGAGGGTGAGGGTGAGGGTGAAGGTTAGGGTTAGGGTGATGTTTAGGGTGAGGTTTAGGGTTAGGGTAAGGTTTAGGGTTCGGGTGAGTGATGGTTAGGGTGTGGGTGAGGGTTTGGGTTAGGTTGAGTGTTAGGGTGACGGTGAGTGTTACAGTGAGGTTGAGGGTTAGGGTTAGGTTTAGGGTGAGGGTTAGGTTTAGGGTGAGGGTTCGGATGAGGGTTAGCGTGAGGGGTAGGTTTAGGGTTAGGGTGAGGGTTAGGTTTAGGCTGAGGGTTAGAGTTAGGTTTAGGGTGAGGTAAGGGTTATGGTGAGGGTTAAGTTGAGGGTGTGGGTGAGGGTTTTGTTTAGGTAAGGGTTAGGGTTAGAGTTAGGGTGAGGATTAGGGGAGGGTGAAGGTTAAGTTGAGGGGTAGGGTTAGGATGAGGCTTAGGGTTAGGGTTAGGGTGAGGGTTAGCGTTAGAGTGATGTTTAGTATGAGGGTGAGGGTTAATGTTAGGGTTAGCGTTAGGGAAAGTTTAGGGTTAGGGTTAGGGTGAGGGTTAGGGTGAGAGGTAAGTTTAGGGTTAGGGTGAAGGTTAGGGTTAGAGTTAGGGTTTGGTTTAGAGGGTTACGGTTAGGTTGATGTTTAGGGTGAGGGTGAGGGTTAGGATGAGGGTGAGGTTGAGGTTTAGGTTGAGGGTGAAGGTGAGGGTTACGGTTAAGGTTTGGGTTTGGGTGAGTGTGAGGGTTAGGGTTAGGATGATCATTAGGGTTATTGTTTGGGTTAGGGTTAGGGTGAGGGTGAGGGTTAGGGTTAGGGAAAGGATGAGGGTAAGGGTTAGGGTGAGGGTTAAGGTGAGGATAAGGTTTAGGGTTAGGGTTAGGGTGAGTGTTAGCGTGAGGGTCAGAGTGAGGGTTACGGTTAGGGTTAGGGTTAGGGTTAGGGTTAGGCTTAGGGTCAGGGTTAGGGTTAGGGTTAGGGTTAGGGTTAGGGTTAGGGTTAGGGTTAGGGTCAGGGTTAGGGTTAGGGTTAGGGGTAGGTTCAGGGTCAGGGTCAGGGTCAGGGTCAGGGTCAGGGTCAGGGTCAGGGTCAGGGTCAGGGTCAGGGTCAGGGTTAGGGTCAGGGTTAGGGTTAGGGTTAGGGTTAGGGTTAGGGTTAGGGTTAGGGTTAGGGTCAGGGTTAGGGTTAGGGTTAGGGTTAGGGTGAGGATAAGGGTTAGGGTGAGGGTTAGGGTGAGGATGAGGGTTAAGTTTAGGGTTAGGGTGAGGGTTAGGGTTTGGGTGATGTTTAGGGTGAGATTTAGGGTGAGGATGAGGGTTCGGGTGAGGGAGAGGCTTCAGGTGAGTTTGAGGGTTAGGGTGTGGGTGAGGATTAGGGTTAGGATGAGGGTGAAGGTTAGGTTTAGGGTTAGTGTGAGGTTGAGAGTTAGGGGTAGGGTTAGGGTTGGGGTTAGGGTTAGGGTTAGCGTTAATGTGAGGGTTAGGGAGAGGGGTAGGCGTAGGGTTAGGGTGAGGTTTAGGGTGAATGTGAGGGTTAAGGTGAGAGTGAGGTTAAGGGTTAGGGTTAGGGTTAGGGTGAGGGTGAGGGTCAGTGTTAAGATTAGGGTTAGGGTTAGGGGTATTGAGAGGGTGAGGGTGAGGGTTAGGGTTAAGGTTAGTGTGAGGGTTAGGTTTAGGGTGAGGGTTAGGTTTAGGTTGAGGGTTAGGTTAAGGGTAAGGTTTACGGTGAGGGTTAGGGTTAGGGTTAGGGTTAGGGTGAGGGTCAGGGTGAGGTTTAGGGTCAGGTAGAGGGTTAGGGTTAGGCTGAGATGTAGGGTTAAGTTGATGTTTATTGTGAGGGTGAGGGTGAGGGTGAAGGTTAGGGTTAGGGTGATGTTTAGGGTGAGGTTTAGGGTTAGGGTAAGGTTTAGGGTTCGGGTGAGTGTGATGGTTAGGGTGTGGGTGAGGGTTTGGGTTAGGTTGAGTGTTAGGGTGACGGTGAGTGTTACAGTGAGGTTGAGGGTTAGGGTTAGGTTTAGGGTGAGGGTTAGGTTTAGGGTGAGGGTTCGGATGAGGGTTAGCGTGAGGGGTAGGTTTAGGGTTAGGGTGAGGGTTAGGTTTAGGCTGAGGGTTAGAGTTAGGTTTAGGGTGAGGTAAGGGTTATGGTGAGGGTTAAGTTGAGGGTGTGGGTGAGGGTTTTGTTT
This sequence comes from Dipodomys spectabilis, assembly GCF_019054845.1. NCBI lineage: Eukaryota > Metazoa > Chordata > Mammalia > Rodentia > Heteromyidae > Dipodomys > Dipodomys spectabilis. The sequence continues at coordinate 75,833 of NW_024871516.1, forward strand.
AGGTAAGGGTTAGGGTTAGAGTTAGGGTGAGGATTAGGGGAGGGTGAAGGTTAAGTTGAGGGGTAGGGTTAGGATGAGGCTTAGGGTTAGGGTTAGGGTGAGGGTTAGCGTTAGAGTGATGTTTAGTATGAGGGTGAGGGTTAATGTTAGGGTTAGCGTTAGGGAAAGTTTAGGGTTAGGGTTAGGGTGAGGGTTAGGGTGAGAGGTAAGTTTAGGGTTAGGGTGAAGGTTAGGGTTAGAGTTAGGGTTTGGTTTAGAGGGTTACGGTTAGGTTGATGTTTAGGGTGAGGGTGAGGGTTAGGATGAGGGTGAGGTTGAGGTTTAGGTTGAGGGTGAAGGTGAGGGTTACGGTTAAGGTTTGGGTTTGGGTGAGTGTGAGGGTTAGGGTTAGGATGATCATTAGGGTTATTGTTTGGGTTAGGGTTAGGGTGAGGGTGAGGGTTAGGGTTAGGGAAAGGATGAGGGTAAGGGTTAGGGTGAGGGTTAAGGTGAGGATAAGGTTTAGGGTTAGGGTTAGGGTGAGTGTTAGCGTGAGGGTCAGAGTGAGGGTTACGGTTAGGGTTAGGGTTAGGGTTAGGGTTAGGCTTAGGGTCAGGGTTAGGGTTAGGGTTAGGGTTAGGGTTAGGGTTAGGGTTAGGGTTAGGGTCAGGGTTAGGGTTAGGGTTAGGGGTAGGTTCAGGGTCAGGGTCAGGGTCAGGGTCAGGGTCAGGGTCAGGGTCAGGGTCAGGGTCAGGGTCAGGGTCAGGGTTAGGGTCAGGGTTAGGGTTAGGGTTAGGGTTAGGGTTAGGGTTAGGGTTAGGGTTAGGGTCAGGGTTAGGGTTAGGGTTAGGGTTAGGGTGAGGATAAGGGTTAGGGTGAGGGTTAGGGTGAGGATGAGGGTTAAGTTTAGGGTTAGGGTGAGGGTTAGGGTTTGGGTGATGTTTAGGGTGAGATTTAGGGTGAGGATGAGGGTTCGGGTGAGGGAGAGGCTTCAGGTGAGTTTGAGGGTTAGGGTGTGGGTGAGGATTAGGGTTAGGATGAGGGTGAAGGTTAGGTTTAGGGTTAGTGTGAGGTTGAGAGTTAGGGGTAGGGTTAGGGTTGGGGTTAGGGTTAGGGTTAGCGTTAATGTGAGGGTTAGGGAGAGGGGTAGGCGTAGGGTTAGGGTGAGGTTTAGGGTGAATGTGAGGGTTAAGGTGAGAGTGAGGTTAAGGGTTAGGGTTAGGGTTAGGGTGAGGGTGAGGGTCAGTGTTAAGATTAGGGTTAGGGTTAGGGGTATTGAGAGGGTGAGGGTGAGGGTTAGGGTTAAGGTTAGTGTGAGGGTTAGGTTTAGGGTGAGGGTTAGGTTTAGGTTGAGGGTTAGGTTAAGGGTAAGGTTTACGGTGAGGGTTAGGGTTAGGGTTAGGGTTAGGGTGAGGGTCAGGGTGAGGTTTAGGGTCAGGTAGAGGGTTAGGGTTAGGCTGAGATGTAGGGTTAAGTTGATGTTTATTGTGAGGGTGAGGGTGAGGGTGAAGGTTAGGGTTAGGGTGATGTTTAGGGTGAGGTTTAGGGTTAGGGTAAGGTTTAGGGTTCGGGTGAGTGATGGTTAGGGTGTGGGTGAGGGTTTGGGTTAGGTTGAGTGTTAGGGTGACGGTGAGTGTTACAGTGAGGTTGAGGGTTAGGGTTAGGTTTAGGGTGAGGGTTAGGTTTAGGGTGAGGGTTCGGATGAGGGTTAGCGTGAGGGGTAGGTTTAGGGTTAGGGTGAGGGTTAGGTTTAGGCTGAGGGTTAGAGTTAGGTTTAGGGTGAGGTAAGGGTTATGGTGAGGGTTAAGTTGAGGGTGTGGGTGAGGGTTTTGTTTAGGTAAGGGTTAGGGTTAGAGTTAGGGTGAGGATTAGGGGAGGGTGAAGGTTAAGTTGAGGGGTAGGGTTAGGATGAGGCTTAGGGTTAGGGTTAGGGTGAGGGTTAGCGTTAGAGTGATGTTTAGTATGAGGGTGAGGGTTAATGTTAGGGTTAGCGTTAGGGAAAGTTTAGGGTTAGGGTTAGGGTGAGGGTTAGGGTGAGAGGTAAGTTTAGGGTTAGGGTGAAGGTTAGGGTTAGAGTTAGGGTTTGGTTTAGAGGGTTACGGTTAGGTTGATGTTTAGGGTGAGGGTGAGGGTTAGGATGAGGGTGAGGTTGAGGTTTAGGTTGAGGGTGAAGGTGAGGGTTACGGTTAAGGTTTGGGTTTGGGTGAGTGTGAGGGTTAGGGTTAGGATGATCATTAGGGTTATTGTTTGGGTTAGGGTTAGGGTGAGGGTGAGGGTTAGGGTTAGGGAAAGGATGAGGGTAAGGGTTAGGGTGAGGGTTAAGGTGAGGATAAGGTTTAGGGTTAGGGTTAGGGTGAGTGTTAGCGTGAGGGTCAGAGTGAGGGTTACGGTTAGGGTTAGGGTTAGGGTTAGGGTTAGGCTTAGGGTCAGGGTTAGGGTTAGGGTTAGGGTTAGGGTTAGGGTTAGGGTTAGGGTTAGGGTCAGGGTTAGGGTTAGGGTTAGGGTTAGGTTCAGGGTCAGGGTCAGGGTCAGGGTCAGGGTCAGGGTCAGGGTCAGGGTCAGGGTCAGGGTTAGGGTCAGGGTTAGGGTTAGGGTTAGGGTTAGGGTTAGGGTTAGGGTTAGGGTCAGGGTTAGGGTTAGGGTTAGGGTTAGGGTTAGGGTTAGGGTTAGGGTTAGGGTTAGGGTTAGGGTTAGGGTGAGGATAAGGGTTAGGGTGAGGGTTAGGGTGAGGATGAGGGTTAAGTTTAGGGTTAGGGTGAGGGTTAGGGTTTGGGTGATGTTTAGGGTGAGATTTAGGGTGAGGATGAGGGTTCGGGTGAGGGAGAGGCTTCAGGTGAGTTTGAGGGTTAGGGTGTGGGTGAGGATTAGGGTTAGGATGAGGGTGAAGGTTAGGTTTAGGGTTAGTGTGAGGTTGAGAGTTAGGGGTAGGGTTAGGGTTGGGGTTAGGGTTAGGGTTAGCGTTAATGTGAGGGTTAGGGAGAGGGGTAGGCGTAGGGTTAGGGTGAGGTTTAGGGTGAATGTGAGGGTTAAGGTGAGAGTGAGGTTAAGGGTTAGGGTTAGGGTTAGGGTGAGGGTGAGGGTCAGTGTTAAGATTAGGGTTAGGGTTAGGGGTATTGAGAGGGTGAGGGTGAGGGTTAGGGTTAAGGTTAATGTGAGGGTTAGGTTTAGGGTGAGGGTTAGGTTTAGGTTGAGGGTTAGGTTAAGGGTAAGGTTTACGGTGAGGGTTAGGGTTAGGGTTAGGGTTAGGGTGAGGGTCAGGGTGAGGTTTAGGGTCAGGTAGAGGGTTAGGGTTAGGCTGAGATGTAGGGTTAAGTTGATGTTTATTGTGAGGGTGAGGGTGAGGGTGAAGGTTAGGGTTAGGGTGATGTTTAGGGTGAGGTTTAGGGTTAGGGTAAGGTTTAGGGTTCGGGTGAGTGTGATGGTTAGGGTGTGGGTGAGGGTTTGGGTTAGGTTGAGTGTTAGGGTGACGGTGAGTGTTACAGTGAGGTTGAGGGTTAGGGTTAGGTTTAGGGTGAGGGTTAGGTTTAGGGTGAGGGTTCGGATGAGGGTTAGCGTGAGGGGTAGGTTTAGGGTTAGGGTGAGGGTTAGGTTTAGGCTGAGGGTTAGAGTTAGGTTTAGGGTGAGGTAAGGGTTATGGTGAGGGTTAAGTTGAGGGTGTGGGTGAGGGTTTTGTTTAGGTAAGGGTTAGGGTTAGAGTTAGGGTGAGGATTAGGGGAGGGTGAAGGTTAAGTTGAGGGGTAGGGTTAGGATGAGGCTTAGGGTTAGGGTTAGGGTGAGGGTTAGCGTTAGAGTGATGTTTAGTATGAGGGTGAGGGTTAATGTTAGGGTTAGCGTTAGGGAAAGTTTAGGGTTAGGGTTAGGGTGAGGGTTAGGGTGAGAGGTAAGTTTAGGGTTAGGGTGAAGGTTAGGGTTAGAGTTAGGGTTTGGTTTAGAGGGTTACGGTTAGGTTGATGTTTAGGGTGAGGGTGAGGGTTAGGATGAGGGTGAGGTTGAGGTTTAGGTTGAGGGTGAAGGTGAGGGTTACGGTTAAGGTTTGGGTTTGGGTGAGTGTGAGGGTTAGGGTTAGGATGATCATTAGGGTTATTGTTTGGGTTAGGGTTAGGGTGAGGGTGAGGGTTAGGGTTAGGGAAAGGATGAGGGTAAGGGTTAGGGTGAGGGTTAAGGTGAGGATAAGGTTTAGGGTTAGGGTTAGGGTGAGTGTTAGCGTGAGGGTCAGAGTGAGGGTTACGGTTAGGGTTAGGGTTAGGGTTAGGGTTAGGCTTAGGGTCAGGGTTAGGGTTAGGGTTAGGGTTAGGTTCAGGGTCAGGGTCAGGGTCAGGGTCAGGGTCAGGGTCAGGGTCAGGGTCAGGGTCAGGGTCAGGGTCAGGGTTAGGGTCAGGGTTAGGGTTAGGGTTAGGGTTAGGGTTAGGGTTAGGGTTAGGGTTAGGGTCAGGGTTAGGGTTAGGGTTAGGGTTAGGGTTAGGGTTAGGGTTAGGGTTAGGGTTAGGGTTAGGGTTAGGGTTAGGGTTAGGGTGAGGATAAGGGTTAGGGTGAGGGTTAGGGTGAGGATGAGGGTTAAGTTTAGGGTTAGGGTGAGGGTTAGGGTTTGGGTGATGTTTAGGGTGAGATTTAGGGTGAGGATGAGGGTTCGGGTGAGGGAGAGGCTTCAGGTGAGTTTGAGGGTTAGGGTGTGGGTGAGGATTAGGGTTAGGATGAGGGTGAAGGTTAGGTTTAGGGTTAGTGTGAGGTTGAGAGTTAGGGGTAGGGTTAGGGTTGGGGTTAGGGTTAGGGTTAGCGTTAATGTGAGGGTTAGGGAGAGGGGTAGGCGTAGGGTTAGGGTGAGGTTTAGGGTGAATGTGAGGGTTAAGGTGAGAGTGAGGTTAAGGGTTAGGGTTAGGGTTAGGGTGAGGGTGAGGGTCAGTGTTAAGATTAGGGTTAGGGTTAGGGGTATTGAGAGGGTGAGGGTGAGGGTTAGGGTTAAGGTTAGTGTGAGGGTTAGGTTTAGGGTGAGGGTTAGGTTTAGGTTGAGGGTTAGGTTAAGGGTAAGGTTTACGGTGAGGGTTAGGGTTAGGGTTAGGGTTAGGGTGAGGGTCAGGGTGAGGTTTAGGGTCAGGTAGAGGGTTAGGGTTAGGCTGAGATGTAGGGTTAAGTTGATGTTTATTGTGAGGGTGAGGGTGAGGGTGAAGGTTAGGGTTAGGGTGATGTTTAGGGTGAGGTTTAGGGTTAGGGTAAGGTTTAGGGTTCGGGTGAGTGTGATGGTTAGGGTGTGGGTGAGGGTTTGGGTTAGGTTGAGTGTTAGGGTGACGGTGAGTGTTACAGTGAGGTTGAGGGTTAGGGTTAGGTTTAGGGTGAGGGTTAGGTTTAGGGTGAGGGTTCGGATGAGGGTTAGCGTGAGGGGTAGGTTTAGGGTTAGGGTGAGGGTTAGGTTTAGGCTGAGGGTTAGAGTTAGGTTTAGGGTGAGGTAAGGGTTATGGTGAGGGTTAAGTTGAGGGTGTGGGTGAGGGTTTTGTTTAGGTAAGGGTTAGGGTTAGAGTTAGGGTGAGGATTAGGGGAGGGTGAAGGTTAAGTTGAGGGGTAGGGTTAGGATGAGGCTTAGGGTTAGGGTTAGGGTGAGGGTTAGCGTTAGAGTGATGTTTAGTATGAGGGTGAGGGTTAATGTTAGGGTTAGCGTTAGGGAAAGTTTAGGGTTAGGGTTAGGGTGAGGGTTAGGGTGAGAGGTAAGTTTAGGGTTAGGGTGAAGGTTAGGGTTAGAGTTAGGGTTTGGTTTAGAGGGTTACGGTTAGGTTGATGTTTAGGGTGAGGGTGAGGGTTAGGATGAGGGTGAGGTTGAGGTTTAGGTTGAGGGTGAAGGTGAGGGTTACGGTTAAGGTTTGGGTTTGGGTGAGTGTGAGGGTTAGGGTTAGGATGATCATTAGGGTTATTGTTTGGGTTAGGGTTAGGGTGAGGGTGAGGGTTAGGGTTAGGGAAAGGATGAGGGTAAGGGTTAGGGTGAGGGTTAAGGTGAGGATAAGGTTTAGGGTTAGGGTTAGGGTGAGTGTTAGCGTGAGGGTCAGAGTGAGGGTTACGGTTAGGGTTAGGGTTAGGGTTAGGGTTAGGCTTAGGGTCAGGGTTAGGGTTAGGGTTAGGGTTAGGGTTAGGGTTAGGGTTAGGGTTAGGGTCAGGGTTAGGGTTAGGGTTAGGGGTAGGTTCAGGGTCAGGGTCAGGGTCAGGGTCAGGGTCAGGGTCAGGGTCAGGGTCAGGGTCAGGGTCAGGGTCAGGGTTAGGGTCAGGGTTAGGGTTAGGGTTAGGGTTAGGGTTAGGGTTAGGGTTAGGGTTAGGGTCAGGGTTAGGGTTAGGGTTAGGGTTAGGGTGAGGATAAGGGTTAGGGTGAGGGTTAGGGTGAGGATGAGGGTTAAGTTTAGGGTTAGGGTGAGGGTTAGGGTTTGGGTGATGTTTAGGGTGAGATTTAGGGTGAGGATGAGGGTTCGGGTGAGGGAGAGGCTTCAGGTGAGTTTGAGGGTTAGGGTGTGGGTGAGGATTAGGGTTAGGATGAGGGTGAAGGTTAGGTTTAGGGTTAGTGTGAGGTTGAGAGTTAGGGGTAGGGTTAGGGTTGGGGTTAGGGTTAGGGTTAGCGTTAATGTGAGGGTTAGGGAGAGGGGTAGGCGTAGGGTTAGGGTGAGGTTTAGGGTGAATGTGAGGGTTAAGGTGAGAGTGAGGTTAAGGGTTAGGGTTAGGGTTAGGGTGAGGGTGAGGGTCAGTGTTAAGATTAGGGTTAGGGTTAGGGGTATTGAGAGGGTGAGGGTGAGGGTTAGGGTTAAGGTTAGTGTGAGGGTTAGGTTTAGGGTGAGGGTTAGGTTTAGGTTGAGGGTTAGGTTAAGGGTAAGGTTTACGGTGAGGGTTAGGGTTAGGGTTAGGGTTAGGGTGAGGGTCAGGGTGAGGTTTAGGGTCAGGTAGAGGGTTAGGGTTAGGCTGAGATGTAGGGTTAAGTTGATGTTTATTGTGAGGGTGAGGGTGAGGGTGAAGGTTAGGGTTAGGGTGATGTTTAGGGTGAGGTTTAGGGTTAGGGTAAGGTTTAGGGTTCGGGTGAGTGTGATGGTTAGGGTGTGGGTGAGGGTTTGGGTTAGGTTGAGTGTTAGGGTGACGGTGAGTGTTACAGTGAGGTTGAGGGTTAGGGTTAGGTTTAGGGTGAGGGTTAGGTTTAGGGTGAGGGTTCGGATGAGGGTTAGCGTGAGGGGTAGGTTTAGGGTTAGGGTGAGGGTTAGGTTTAGGCTGAGGGTTAGAGTTAGGTTTAGGGTGAGGTAAGGGTTATGGTGAGGGTTAAGTTGAGGGTGTGGGTGAGGGTTTTGTTTAGGTAAGGGTTAGGGTTAGAGTTAGGGTGAGGATTAGGGGAGGGTGAAGGTTAAGTTGAGGGGTAGGGTTAGGATGAGGCTTAGGGTTAGGGTTAGGGTGAGGGTTAGCGTTAGAGTGATGTTTAGTATGAGGGTGAGGGTTAATGTTAGGGTTAGCGTTAGGGAAAGTTTAGGGTTAGGGTTAGGGTGAGGGTTAGGGTGAGAGGTAAGTTTAGGGTTAGGGTGAAGGTTAGGGTTAGAGTTAGGGTTTGGTTTAGAGGGTTACGGTTAGGTTGATGTTTAGGGTGAGGGTGAGGGTTAGGATGAGGGTGAGGTTGAGGTTTAGGTTGAGGGTGAAGGTGAGGGTTACGGTTAAGGTTTGGGTTTGGGTGAGTGTGAGGGTTAGGGTTAGGATGATCATTAGGGTTATTGTTTGGGTTAGGGTTAGGGTGAGGGTGAGGGTTAGGGTTAGGGAAAGGATGAGGGTAAGGGTTAGGGTGAGGGTTAAGGTGAGGATAAGGTTTAGGGTTAGGGTTAGGGTGAGTGTTAGCGTGAGGGTCAGAGTGAGGGTTACGGTTAGGGTTAGGGTTAGGGTTAGGGTTAGGCTTAGGGTCAGGGTTAGGGTTAGGGTTAGGGTTAGGGTTAGGGTTAGGGTTAGGGTTAGGGTCAGGGTTAGGGTTAGGGTTAGGGTTAGGTTCAGGGTCAGGGTCAGGGTCAGGGTCAGGGTCAGGGTCAGGGTCAGGGTCAGGGTCAGGGTTAGGGTCAGGGTTAGGGTTAGGGTTAGGGTTAGGGTTAGGGTTAGGGTTAGGGTCAGGGTTAGGGTTAGGGTTAGGGTTAGGGTTAGGGTTAGGGTTAGGGTTAGGGTTAGGGTTAGGGTTAGGGTGAGGATAAGGGTTAGGGTGAGGGTTAGGGTGAGGATGAGGGTTAAGTTTAGGGTTAGGGTGAGGGTTAGGGTTTGGGTGATGTTTAGGGTGAGATTTAGGGTGAGGATGAGGGTTCGGGTGAGGGAGAGGCTTCAGGTGAGTTTGAGGGTTAGGGTGTGGGTGAGGATTAGGGTTAGGATGAGGGTGAAGGTTAGGTTTAGGGTTAGTGTGAGGTTGAGAGTTAGGGGTAGGGTTAGGGTTGGGGTTAGGGTTAGGGTTAGCGTTAATGTGAGGGTTAGGGAGAGGGGTAGGCGTAGGGTTAGGGTGAGGTTTAGGGTGAATGTGAGGGTTAAGGTGAGAGTGAGGTTAAGGGTTAGGGTTAGGGTTAGGGTGAGGGTGAGGGTCAGTGTTAAGATTAGGGTTAGGGTTAGGGGTATTGAGAGGGTGAGGGTGAGGGTTAGGGTTAAGGTTAATGTGAGGGTTAGGTTTAGGGTGAGGGTTAGGTTTAGGTTGAGGGTTAGGTTAAGGGTAAGGTTTACGGTGAGGGTTAGGGTTAGGGTTAGGGTTAGGGTGAGGGTCAGGGTGAGGTTTAGGGTCAGGTAGAGGGTTAGGGTTAGGCTGAGATGTAGGGTTAAGTTGATGTTTATTGTGAGGGTGAGGGTGAGGGTGAAGGTTAGGGTTAGGGTGATGTTTAGGGTGAGGTTTAGGGTTAGGGTAAGGTTTAGGGTTCGGGTGAGTGTGATGGTTAGGGTGTGGGTGAGGGTTTGGGTTAGGTTGAGTGTTAGGGTGACGGTGAGTGTTACAGTGAGGTTGAGGGTTAGGGTTAGGTTTAGGGTGAGGGTTAGGTTTAGGGTGAGGGTTCGGATGAGGGTTAGCGTGAGGGGTAGGTTTAGGGTTAGGGTGAGGGTTAGGTTTAGGCTGAGGGTTAGAGTTAGGTTTAGGGTGAGGTAAGGGTTATGGTGAGGGTTAAGTTGAGGGTGTGGGTGAGGGTTTTGTTTAGGTAAGGGTTAGGGTTAGAGTTAGGGTGAGGATTAGGGGAGGGTGAAGGTTAAGTTGAGGGGTAGGGTTAGGATGAGGCTTAGGGTTAGGGTTAGGGTGAGGGTTAGCGTTAGAGTGATGTTTAGTATGAGGGTGAGGGTTAATGTTAGGGTTAGCGTTAGGGAAAGTTTAGGGTTAGGGTTAGGGTGAGGGTTAGGGTGAGAGGTAAGTTTAGGGTTAGGGTGAAGGTTAGGGTTAGAGTTAGGGTTTGGTTTAGAGGGTTACGGTTAGGTTGATGTTTAGGGTGAGGGTGAGGGTTAGGATGAGGGTGAGGTTGAGGTTTAGATTGAGGGTGAAGGTGAGGGTTACGGTTAAGGTTTGGGTTTGGGTGAGTGTGAGGGTTAGGGTTAGGATGATCATTAGGGTTATTGTTTGGGTTAGGGTTAGGGTGAGGGTGAGGGTTAGGGTTAGGGAAAGGATGAGGGTAAGGGTTAGGGTGAGGGTTAAGGTGAGGATAAGGTTTAGGGTTAGGGTTAGGGTGAGTGTTAGCGTGAGGGTCAGAGTGAGGGTTACGGTTAGGGTTAGGGTTAGGGTTAGGGTTAGGCTTAGGGTCAGGGTTAGGGTTAGGGTTAGGGTTAGGGTTAGGGTTAGGGTTAGGGTCAGGGTTAGGGTTAGGGTCAGGGTCAGGGTCAGGGTCAGGGTCAGGGTCAGGGTCAGGGTCAGGGTTAGGGTCAGGGTTAGGGTTAGGGTTAGGGTTAGGGTTAGGGTTAGGGTTAGGGTTAGGGTCAGGGTTAGGGTTAGGGTTAGGGTTAGGGTTAGGGTTAGGGTTAGGGTTAGGGTTAGGGTGAGGATAAGGGTTAGGGTGAGGGTTAGGGTGAGGATGAGGGTTAAGTTTAGGGTTAGGGTGAGGGTTAGGGTTTGGGTGATGTTTAGGGTGAGATTTAGGGTGAGGATGAGGGTTCGGGTGAGGGAGAGGCTTCAGGTGAGTTTGAGGGTTAGGGTGTGGGTGAGGATTAGGGTTAGGATGAGGGTGAAGGTTAGGTTTAGGGTTAGTGTGAGGTTGAGAGTTAGGGGTAGGGTTAGGGTTGGGGTTAGGGTTAGGGTTAGCGTTAATGTGAGGGTTAGGGAGAGGGGTAGGCGTAGGGTTAGGGTGAGGTTTAGGGTGAATGTGAGGGTTAAGGTGAGAGTGAGGTTAAGGGTTAGGGTTAGGGTTAGGGTGAGGGTGAGGGTCAGTGTTAAGATTAGGGTTAGGGTTAGGGGTATTGAGAGGGTGAGGGTGAGGGTTAGGGTTAAGGTTAGTGTGAGGGTTAGGTTTAGGGTGAGGGTTAGGTTTAGGTTGAGGGTTAGGTTAAGGGTAAGGTTTACGGTGAGGGTTAGGGTTAGGGTTAGGGTTAGGGTGAGGGTCAGGGTGAGGTTTAGGGTCAGGTAGAGGGTTAGGGTTAGGCTGAGATGTAGGGTTAAGTTGATGTTTATTGTGAGGGTGAGGGTGAGGGTGAAGGTTAGGGTTAGGGTGATGTTTAGGGTGAGGTTTAGGGTTAGGGTAAGGTTTAGGGTTCGGGTGAGTGTGATGGTTAGGGTGTGGGTGAGGGTTTGGGTTAGGTTGAGTGTTAGGGTGACGGTGAGTGTTACAGTGAGGTTGAGGGTTAGGGTTAGGTTTAGGGTGAGGGTTAGGTTTAGGGTGAGGGTTCGGATGAGGGTTAGCGTGAGGGGTAGGTTTAGGGTTAGGGTGAGGGTTAGGTTTAGGCTGAGGGTTAGAGTTAGGTTTAGGGTGAGGTAAGGGTTATGGTGAGGGTTAAGTTGAGGGTGTGGGTGAGGGTTTTGTTTAGGTAAGGGTTAGGGTTAGAGTTAGGGTGAGGATTAGGGGAGGGTGAAGGTTAAGTTGAGGGGTAGGGTTAGGATGAGGCTTAGGGTTAGGGTTAGGGTGAGGGTTAGCGTTAGAGTGATGTTTAGTATGAGGGTGAGGGTTAATGTTAGGGTTAGCGTTAGGGAAAGTTTAGGGTTAGGGTTAGGGTGAGGGTTAGGGTGAGAGGTAAGTTTAGGGTTAGGGTGAAGGTTAGGGTTAGAGTTAGGGTTTGGTTTAGAGGGTTACGGTTAGGTTGATGTTTAGGGTGAGGGTGAGGGTTAGGATGAGGGTGAGGTTGAGGTTTAGGTTGAGGGTGAAGGTGAGGGTTACGGTTAAGGTTTGGGTTTGGGTGAGTGTGAGGGTTAGGGTTAGGATGATCATTAGGGTTATTGTTTGGGTTAGGGTTAGGGTGAGGGTGAGGGTTAGGGTTAGGGAAAGGATGAGGGTAAGGGTTAGGGTGAGGGTTAAGGTGAGGATAAGGTTTAGGGTTAGGGTTAGGGTGAGTGTTAGCGTGAGGGTCAGAGTGAGGGTTACGGTTAGGGTTAGGGTTAGGGTTAGGGTTAGGCTTAGGGTCAGGGTTAGGGTTAGGGTTAGGGTTAGGGTTAGGGTTAGGGTTAGGGTTAGGGTCAGGGTTAGGGTTAGGGTTAGGGGTAGGTTCAGGGTCAGGGTCAGGGTCAGGGTCAGGGTCAGGGTCAGGGTCAGGGTCAGGGTCAGGGTCA
>NW_024871516.1:97500-100000 GCF_019054845.1 Dipodomys spectabilis
GGTTAGGGTTAGGGTTAGGGTTAGGGTTAGGGTTAGGGTTAGGGTTAGGGTTAGGGTTAGGGTTAGGGTTAGGGTTAGGGTTAGGGTTAGGGTTAGGGTTAGGGTTAGGGTTAGGGTTAGGGTTAGGGTTAGGGTTAGGGTTAGGGTTAGGGTTAGGGTTAGGGTTAGGGTTAGGGTTAGGGTTAGGGTTAGGGTTAGGGTTAGGGTTAGGGTTAGGGTTAGGGTTAGGGTTAGGGTTAGGGTTAGGGTTAGGGTTAGGGTTAGGGTTAGGGTTAGGGTTAGGGTTAGGGTTAGGGTTAGGGTTAGGGTTAGGGTTAGGGTTAGGGTTAGGTTAGGGTTAGGGTTAGGGTTAGGGTTAGGGTTAGGGTTAGGGTTAGGGTTAGGGTTAGGGTTAGGGTTAGGGTTAGGGTTAGGGTTAGGGTTAGGGTTAGGGTTAGGGTTAGGGTTAGGGTTAGGGTTAGGGTTAGGGTTAGGGTTAGGGTTAGGGTTAGGGTTAGGGTTAGGGTTAGGGTTAGGGTTAGGGTTAGGGTTAGGGTTAGGGTTAGGGTTAGGGTTAGGGTTAGGGTTAGGGTTAGGGTTAGGGTTAGGGTTAGGGTTAGGGTTAGGGTTAGGGTTAGGGTTAGGGTTAGGGTTAGGGTTAGGGTTAGGGTTAGGGTTAGGGTTAGGGTTAGGGTTAGGGTTAGGGTTAGGGTTAGGGTTAGGGTTAGGGTTAGGGTTAGGGTTAGGGTTAGGGTTAGGGTTAGGGTTAGGGTTAGGGTTAGGGTTAGGGTTAGGGTTAGGGTTAGGGTTAGGGTTAGGGTTAGGGTTAGGGTTAGGGTTAGGGTTAGGGTTAGGGTTAGGGTTAGGGTTAGGGTTAGGGTTAGGGTTAGGGTTAGGGTTAGGGTTAGGGTTAGGGTTAGGGTTAGGGTTAGGGTTAGGGTTAGGGTTAGGGTTAGGGTTAGGGTTAGGGTTAGGGTTAGGGTTAGGGTTAGGGTTAGGGTTAGGGTTAGGGTTAGGGTTAGGGTTAGGGTTAGGGTTAGGGTTAGGGTTAGGGTTAGGGTTAGGGTTAGGGTTAGGGTTAGGGTTAGGGTTAGGGTTAGGGTTAGGGTTAGGGTTAGGGTTAGGGTTAGGGTTAGGGTTAGGGTTAGGGTTAGGGTTAGGGTTAGGGTTAGGGTTAGGGTTAGGGTTAGGGTTAGGGTTAGGGTTAGGGTTAGGGTTAGGGTTAGGGTTAGGGTTAGGGTTAGGGTTAGGGTTAGGGTTAGGGTTAGGGTTAGGGTTAGGGTTAGGGTTAGGGTTAGGGTTAGGGTTAGGGTTAGGGTTAGGGTTAGGGTTAGGGTTAGGGTTAGGGTTAGGGTTAGGGTTAGGGTTAGGGTTAGGGTTAGGGTTAGGGTTAGGGTTAGGGTTAGGGTTAGGGTTAGGGTTAGGGTTAGGGTTAGGGTTAGGGTTAGGGTTAGGGTTAGGGTTAGGGTTAGGGTTAGGGTTAGGGTTAGGGTTAGGGTTAGGGTTAGGGTTAGGGTTAGGGTTAGGGTTAGGGTTAGGGTTAGGGTTAGGGTTAGGGTTAGGGTTAGGGTTAGGGTTAGGGTTAGGGTTAGGGTTAGGGTTAGGGTTAGGGTTAGGGTTAGGGTTAGGGTTAGGGTTAGGGTTAGGGTTAGGGTTAGGGTTAGGGTTAGGGTTAGGGTTAGGGTTAGGGTTAGGGTTAGGGTTAGGGTTAGGGTTAGGGTTAGGGTTAGGGTTAGGGTTAGGGTTAGGGTTAGGGTTAGGGTTAGGGTTAGGGTTAGGGTTAGGGTTAGGGTTAGGGTTAGGGTTAGGGTTAGGGTTAGGGTTAGGGTTAGGGTTAGGGTTAGGGTTAGGGTTAGGGTTAGGGTTAGGGTTAGGGTTAGGGTTAGGGTTAGGGTTAGGGTTAGGGTTAGGGTTAGGGTTAGGGTTAGGGTTAGGGTTAGGGTTAGGGTTAGGGTTAGGGTTAGGGTTAGGGTTAGGGTTAGGGTTAGGGTTAGGGTTAGGGTTAGGGTTAGGGTTAGGGTTAGGGTTAGGGTTAGGGTTAGGGTTAGGGTTAGGGTTAGGGTTAGGGTTAGGGTTAGGGTTAGGGTTAGGGTTAGGGTTAGGGTTAGGGTTAGGGTTAGGGTTAGGGTTAGGGTTAGGGTTAGGGTTAGGGTTAGGGTTAGGGTTAGGGTTAGGGTTAGGGTTAGGGTTAGGGTTAGGGTTAGGGTTAGGGTTAGGGTTAGGGTTAGGGTTAGGGTTAGGGTTAGGGTTAGGGTTAGGGTTAGGGTTAGGGTTAGGGTTAGGGTTAGGGTTAGGGTTAGGGTTAGGGTTAGGGTTAGGGTTAGGGTTAGGGTTAGGGTTAGGGTTAGGGTTAGGGTTAGGGTTAGGGTTAGGGTTAGGGTTAGGGTTAGGGTTAGGGTTAGGGTTAGGGTTAGGGTTAGGGTTAGGGTTAGGGTTAGGGTTAGGGTTAGGGTTAGGGTTAGGGTTAGGGTTAGGGTTAGGGTTAGGGTTAGGGTTAGGGTTAGGGTTAGGGTTAGGGTTA
>NW_024871517.1:0-55740 GCF_019054845.1 Dipodomys spectabilis
GGCTGCCATGGGGGGGCTGCCATGGGGGGGGGCTGCCATGGGGGGGGCTGCCATGGGAGGGGGGGGCTGCCATGGGGGGGGCTGCCATGGGAGGGGGCTGCCATGGGGGGGGCTGCCATGGGAGGGGGGGGCTGCCATGGGGGGGCTGCCATGGGGGGGGCTGCCATGGGGGGGGGCTGCCATGGGGGGGGCTGCCATGGGAGGGGGGGGCTGCCATGGGAGGGGGGGGCTGCCATGGGGGGGCTGCCATGGGGGGGGCTGCCATGGGGGGGGCTGCCATGGGGGGGGCTGCCATGGGAGGGGGGGCTGCCATGGGAGGGGGGGGCAGCCATGGGAGGGGGGCTGCCATGGGAGGGGGGCTGCCATGGGAGGGGGGGGCAGCCATGGGAGGGGGGCTGCCATGGGATGGGGGCTGCCATGGGAGGGGGGGCTGCCATGGGAGGGGGGCTGCCATGGGAGGGGGGCTGCCATGGGAGGGGGGCTGCCATGGGGGGGGCAGCCACGGCAGTGCAGGGTGTTTATCTCTGGAGTTATGACCCCATGCCAGGTAACCGACCCCCCTCTACCCACTTCTTCCTGCCATCTGTGCCGGGGACCCTGCCTGGCTCCCCCTCGAACCCCACCCCACACCCCAACTTCCTTTACTCCCGCACTCTCCAGTTCTGAGGCAAAGTGGGAGTATTTAGCCATGAAGTCACCTTCGTGGCCTGGGGGGGGGGTGTCCTCACCCCAGCCCAGGGCCTGGGGGGGGGCTCAGAGGGCTCAGGGAGGGTCACCCCAGCCCGCGGGGGGCTCAGGAGGGGCTCAAGGAGGGTCACCCCAGCCCCATGGCTTCAGGGGGGTCGGGGGGCTCAGGGGGGCTCACCCCAGCCTGGGGGGGGCTCAGAGAGGCTCACCCCAGCCCGGGGGCCTGGGCGGGGCTGTCCACTCGGCTGTGTCCAGGCCTGCAGAGCGTCAGCCCTGGTTGAGCGGAGGACAGCCATCCTGCTCTGGGCCTTGCCTCCTCAGGCTGCCCCCCCCCCCCGCCTGCTGACACCCCTCCACCTCACTTTGGGGGCCACCTCCCGGGAAGGCCCTACCCTCTGAGGGACAGGGCAGCGCCCTCAGCCGAGTCACAGCCCCGGGGCCCAGGTGAGTGGAGGCTTCAGCGTGCACGCTAATGTGGGAGGTGGGGTCACCTGTGGCTGGCTTTGTCAATGAGACAAAGCAGACAGGCCTCAGTGGTGTCAAGTGACTTGCTTTTTGGTCACCAAGAGAGAACTGGAGGCTCTGGCCTCCGCTGGAGCCCAGTTCAGTAGAAGCCTGCCAATCCTGGCCACTCCATAACACGGTGGCCAAAGCACAGGCCCAGGGGAGAGAAGGGTCAGTATTGCGACTGTCAGTGCTGAGGTTTGGGGATGCTTGTTATGCAGCACTGTAACAGCATGAGCTGACTAATGCAGTGTAGATAAACACAAGCCTGGAGGAAGGCTCATCTCTCTCCTTCATGGGCAGCTCTGGCTGAAATGACCATGTGGTGAGACTCTTCAGAGGACCCAGGGGCAGCCCTCATCCCCAGCAGGTGTGCCCGCAGGATGCGGGGCTCCGCAGGCCTCTGGAGTGGCACACGCGGCAGCATTCTGGGGACTTCTGGAGTGGGCAGGAGGAGCCATGAGCCTTCCTCTTTCACACTAGAATGTGAAGATCTGCCTCATTCTGCCAAGTAGCGTGTCTCACAGAATCCTGTTCTTGTTCCCGGAAGTGCCGGGGTGTGGGCACAGTGCCGGCACTGTGAGAGATGGAACCACACCTTGGATTCCAGGAAGGGGTGGGCAATCCTAGTCTGGGATCCAGGGCCTCGGCCCACAGCCTCCACCTCTGAGACCCCAGCTCCCCTTGCCATGGGGCTGCTGCCGGGAGGGGATCAGTCCCTCCTGGGTCTGTGGGCAGCTCTTGGGAGCAGGCCTGCGGGAGGCGTCCGGGGAAAGATGGGGCCCGAGCTGGCATTCAGCGAGACCCCAGTAGCTGCTGCAGAGATCCCATTGCAGGACAAAGGCAGGGTGGGCTGGCTGGGTGGGGAGCGGACTCGGCCCTGGCACATGCTCTGCACTAACGAGGCAGAGGTGGCTCCATCCCAAGAGCCGACTCCCCACCCTCCACCCCTGCTGACCTCCCCCCACCCTCCACCCCTGCTGACCTCCCCCCACCCTCCACCCCTGCTAACCAGCGTCCAGGGGCCGACTCCTCCACCCTCCACCCCTGCTGACCAGCGTCCTGGGGCCGACTCCCCCACCCTCTATCCCTGCTGACCTCCCCCCCACCCTCCACCCCTGCTGACCTCCCCCCACCCTCCACCCCTGCTGACCAGCGTCCCGAGAGCCGACTCCCCACCCTCCACCCCTGCTGACCAGCGTCCTGAGAGCCGACTCCCCACCCTCCACCCCTGCTGACCAGCGTCCCGAGAGCCGACTCCCCACCCTCCCACCCCTGCTGACCAGCGTCCTGAGAGCCGACTCCCCACCCTCCACCCCTGCTGACCAGCGTCCTGAGAGCCGACTACTCCACCCTCCACCCCTGCTGACCAGCGTCCTGAGAGCCGACTCCTCCACCCTCCACCCCTGCTGACCAGCGTCCTGAGAGCCGACTCCTCCACCCTCCACCCCTGCTGACCAGCGTCCTGGGGCCGACTCCCCCACCCTCCACCCCTGCTGACCTCCCCCCACCCTCCACCCCCTGCTGACCAGCGTCCTGAGAGCCGACTCCCCACCCTCCACCCCTGCTGACCAGCGTCCTGAGAGCCGACTCCCCACCCTTCACCCCTGCTGACCAGCGTCCTGAGAGCCGACTCCCCACCCTCCACCCCTGCTGACCAGCGTCCTGAGAGCCGACTCCTCCACCCTCCACCCCTGCTGACCAGCGTCCTGAGAGCCGACTCCCCACCCTCCACCCCTGCTGACCAGCATCCTGGGGCCGACTCCCCCACCCTCCACCCCTGCTGACCAGCGTCCCCGAGAGCCGACTCCCCACCCTCCACCCCTGCTGACCAGCGTCCTGAGAGCCGACTCCCCACCCTCCACCCCTGCTGACCTCCCCCCCACCCTCCACCCCTGCTGACCAGCGTCCTGAGAGCCGACTCCCCACCCTCCACCCCTGCTGACCAGCGTCCTGAGAGCCGACTCCCCACCCTCCACCCCTGCTGACCTCCCCCCCACCCTCCACCCCTGCTGACCTCCCCCCACCCTCCACCCCTGCTGACCAGCATCCCGAGAGCCGACTCCCCACCCTCCACCCCTGCTGACCAGCGTCCTGAGAGCCGACTCCCCACCCTCCACCCCTGCTGACCAGCGTCCTGAGAGCCGACTCCTCCACCCTCCACCCCTGCTGACCAGCGTCCTGAGAGCCGACTCTCCACCCTCCACCCCTGCTGACCAGCATCCTGGGGCCGACTCCCTCACCCTCCACCCCTGCTGACCAGCGTCCTGAGAGCCGACTCCCCACCCTCCACCCCTGCTGACCAGCGTCCTGAGAGCCGACTCCCCACCCTCCACCCCTGCTGACCTCCCCCCACCCTCCACCCCTGCTGACCAGCGTCCTGAGAGCCGACTCCCCACCCTCCACCCCTGCTGACCAGCGTCCTGAGAGCCGACTCCCCACCCTCCACCCCCTGCTGACCAGCGTCCTGAGAGCCGACTCCCCACCCTCCACCCCTGCTGACCTCCCCCCACCCTCCACCCCTGCTGACCTCCCCCCACCCTCCACCCCTGCTGACCAGCGTCCTGAGAGCCGACTCCCTCACCCTCCACCCCTGCTGACCTCCCCCCACCCTCCACCCCCTGCTGACCAGCATCCTGAGAGCCGACTCCCCACCCTCCACCCCTGCTGACCAGCGTCCTGGGGCCGACTCCCCACCCTCCACCCCTGCTGACCAGCGTCCTGGGGCCGACTCCCCACCCTCCACCCCTGCTGACCAGCGTCCTGGGGCCGACTCCCCACCCTCCACCACGTGCGGGGCCACTGTCCTCTGCCCTGTCAGGTGGGTGGGGCAAAAGTCATTGTCTGGGAGACAGAGCCTGCAGAGAATGCCTTTAGGCCGGCGCTGGTGGCTCCCGCCTGTCATCCCAGCTACTCAGGAGGCTGAGATCCATGGAGGACGGCAGTTCAAAGCCAGCCCTGTCAGGAAGGTCCGTGAGACTCTGATCTCCAATAGCACCCAGAAAACCGGAAGTGGCGCTGTGGCTCAAGTGTAGAGCGCTCGCCTTGAGCTGAAGAGCTGAGGGACAGCACCCAGGCCCAGAGTTCAAGCCCCACAACCACAACCACCACCAACAAAAATAGAATCCCTTCAGACACAACTGGTAGCTCCTGACGGAAATCCCAGAGAGACAGGGAGGACGGAAGTTCAAGGTCATCTCAGCCAGTAGAGAGCCCGGTGGGGTGCCAGGGCTCCAGCCCTCGATGCAGTACCCCCCCTCTCGCTGACCCCTCCGCCTGGCCACAGCCCCTGCCCTCAGGGGAGGGGGGCAGCAGAGGCCCCGCGGGGTCCCGCATGGGCCAGAGCCAGCAAGGGAGGCACACGCACCCTCCGGGCACCCCAAGCTCACGACGGAGCCTCGCCCCCCAGCCGGCCCCCCTGGCCCTGCTCAGTGACTGAGCCCCACCCCAGCCCCCAGCCCTGCTCAGTGACTGACCCCCCCACCCCCAGCCCCCCAGCCCTGCTCAGTGACTGACCCCCACCCCAGCCCCCCGGCCCTGCTCAGTGACTGACCCCCCACCCCAGCCCCCAGCCCTGCTCAGTGACTGACCCCCACCCCAGCCCCCCAGCCCTGCTCAGTGACTGACCCTCACCCCAGCCCCCCAGCCCTGCTCAGTGACTGACCCCCACCCCAGCCCCCCCAGACCTGCTCAGTGACTGACCCCCCACCCCAGCCCCCTAGCCCTGCTCAGTGACTGACCCCCACCCCAGCCCCCCAGCCCTGCTCAGTGACTGACCCCCACCCCAGCCCCCCAGCCCTGCTCAGTGACTGACCCCCACCCAGCCCCCCCAGCCCTGCTCAGTGACTGACCCCCCACCCCAGCCCCCCCAGCCCTGCTCAGTGACTGACCCCCACCCCAGCCCCCCAGCCCTGCTCAGTGACTGACCCCCACCCCAGCCCCCCAGCCCTGCTCAGTGACTGACCCCCCACCCCAGCCCCCCCAGCCCTGCTCAGTGACTGACCCCCCACCCCAGCCCCCAAGCCGGCCCCCCGGCCCTGCTCAGTGACTGACCCTCACCCCAGCCCCCCGGCCCTGCTCAGTGACTGACCCCCACCCCAGTCCCCCAGCCCTGCTCAGTGACTGACCCCCCACCCCAGCCCCCCCAGCCCTGCTCAGTGACTGACCCCCCCACCCCAGCCCCCCACCCCAGCCCCCCGGCCCTGCTCAGTGACTGACCCCCCACCCCAGCCCCCCGGCCCTGCTCAGTGACTGACCCCCACCCCAGTCCCCCAGCCCTGCTCAGTGACTGACCCCCACCCCAGCCCCCCGGCCCTGCTCAGTGACTGACCCCCACCCCAGTCCCCCAGCCCTGCTCAGTGACTGACCCCCCACCCCAGCCCCCCGGCCCTGCTCAGTGACTGACCCCCACCCCAGCCCCCCGGCCCTGCTCAGTGACTGATCCCCACCCCAGTCCCCCAGCCCTGCTCAGTGACTGACCCCCCCACCCCAGCCCCCCAGCCGGCCCCCCCGGCCCTGCTCAGTGACTGACCCCCACCCCAGCCCCCCGGCCCTGCTCAGTGACTGACCCCCACCCCAGTCCCCCAGCCCTGCTCAGTGACTGACCCCCACCCCAGCCCCCCGGCCCTGCTCAGTGACTGACCCCCACCCCAGTCCCCCAGCCCTGCTCAGTGACTGACCCCCCACCCCAGCCCCCCGGCCCTGCTCAGTGACTGACCCCCACCCCAGCCCCCCAGCCCTGCTCAGTGACTGACCCCCCACCCCAGCCCCCCGGCCCTGCTCAGTGACTGACCCCCACCCCAGCCCCCCGGCCCTGCTCAGTGACTGACCCCCACCCCAGTCCCCCAGCCCTGCTCAGTGACTGACCCCCCACCCCAGCCCCCCAGCCGGCCCCCCAGCCCTGCTCAGTGACTGACCCCCACCCCAGCCCCCCGGCCCTGCTCAGTGACTGATCCCCACCCCAGTCCCCCAGCCCTGCTCAGTGACTGACCCCCACCCCAGCCCCCCGGCCCTGCTCAGTGACTGACCCCCACCCCAGCCCCCCGGCCCTGCTCAGTGACTGATCCCCACCCCAGTCCCCCAGCCCTGCTCAGTGACTGACCCCCCACCCCAGCCCCCCAGCCGGCCCCCCGGCCCTGCTCAGTGACTGACCCCCCCCCCAGCCCCCCCGGCCCTGCTCAGTGACTGACCCCCACCCCAGTCCCCCAGCCCTGCTCAGTGACTGACCCCCACCCCAGCCCCCCGGCCCTGCTCAGTGACTGACCCCCACCCCAGCCCCCCAGCCCTGCTCAGTGACTGACCCCCCACCCCAGCCCCCCGGCCCTGCTCAGTGACTGACCCCCACCCCAGCCCCCCGGCCCTGCTCAGTGACTGACCCCCACCCCAGCCCCCCGGCCCTGCTCAGTGACTGACCCCCACCCCAGCCCCCCCGGCCCTGCTCAGTGACTGACCCCCACCCCAGCCCCCCAGCCCTGCTCAGTGACTGACCCCCACCCCAGCCCCCTAGCCCTGCTCAGTGACTGACCCCCCACCCCAGCCCCCTAGCCCTGCTCAGTGACTGACCCCCCCCCCCCAGCCCCCCGGCCCTGCTCAGTGACTGACCCCCACCCCAGCCCCCCAGCCCTGCTCAGTGACTGACCCCCACCCCAGCCCCCCGGCCCTGCTCAGTGACTGACCCCCCACCCCAGCCCCCCGGCCCTGCTCAGTGACTGACCCCCCACCCCAGCCCCCCCAGCCCTGCTCAGTGACTGACCCCCCACCCCAGCCCCCCCGGCCCTGCTCAGTGACTGACCCCCCACCCCAGCCCCCCAGCCCTGCTCAGTAACTGACCCCCACCCCCAGCCCCCCAGCCCTGCTCAGTGACTGACCCCCCCACCCCAGCCCCCCAGCCGGCCCCCCGGCCCTGCTCAGTGACTGACCCCCACCCCAGCCCCCCAGCCCTGCTCAGTGACTGACCCCCACCCCAGCCCCCCAGCCCTGCTCAGTGACTGACCCCCACCCCAGCCCCCCAGCCCTGCTCAGTGACTGACCCCCCACCCCAGCCCCCCAGCCAGCCCCCCGGCCCTGCTCAGTGACTGACCCCCACCCCAGCCCCCCAGCCAGCCCCCCGGCCCTGCTCAGTGACTGACCCCCACCCCAGCCCCCCAGCCAGCCCCCCGGCCCTGCTCAGTGACTGACCCCCCACCCCAGCCCCCCAGCCGGCCCTCCGGCCCTTCTCAGTGACTGACCCCCCCCCCAGCCACAGCCTCCTTCCCATAGACCCTGAGGTCCACACACTAACTCCCCCCAGGGCTGCCCCTCCCCCAGGGACCCCCTGTATCCCCCTGTGGCCCCCCGAGGGCTGCCCCTCCCCCCCGTGGCCCCCCGAGCAGAGCAGGGCTGTTCTTCTCACCCAGAGGCACCAAGCAAAAAGCACCACTTCCAGAACTTTCCTGAAAGCCACCCACGCCGGGCCAGCACCCAGTCCAACCAGGGGGGACGGGACCAGGACATGGCCGCGGTGACCGGAGCCGGGAAGGTGGACAGGGCGTCCAGCCCCATCAGGCCGGGCCGGGACGCCACACAAGCCACCGCGGAGACGCTCGGCATCACCCCAGCGTGGGTCCCCACGGGGGAAGAGCACACGCAGAAGATGGTGCACCTGCCCCCCGCCCCACCCCCAGCCCCGGCCCTGCCACCCCGGGCCCCAGGAGGGTGTCCCCCCGTCCCTTACCTAGGCCCCGCAGGAGGGGGGCGAGGGGGAAGCAGTTCTTGGGACCCAAGCCGTGTCCGCGTCTCCCCGCACCCAGTGCGGCCGTCGGAGCCTGGAAGCTCAGTGGGCGCGGCTCTGGGGGGAGGGGTGGAGAATTCGTGGCCGCACCTGCCAAGGCCCAGCCCAGGGGCCAGCTGCCCAGGCCGGGGGCGCAGGGGCCGGGCGGGCCGCTGTCCCCGCAGGAGTGTGGGCGCAGGCTGCGTGCCAGCCGCTCCAGCGCTCGGGCTGAAGCCGGTGGTTTATTTTTAGAGCTCGGCCCTTCCCCAGACGCCAGGATCCCAGCTGAGATGTTCAGAAGCTCAAAGCTCGCCGTTCCCGGCCCAGTCGCCACTTACCGAGAAAGAGGCCCTTAAAGGACGCTGTCCCCGCGCACACCTGCGTCCCCAGGATGCTGCCGGCTCTGCTCCCAGGGCTCGGGAATCGGGCCTCCCCGCACCGTGGAAGAGGACAGAACAGAGGGTCAGACGGTCCCGGAAGGAGGAGAGGCCCTCACTGCTCATTCGGTGCCTCTCTCCCCACCGGGGGGCATGGCATCCCATCACAGAAGATTCTGGAAACATGCTCAGGAGTCAGGAGACAGTGGGCGCCCCCTGGCTCCTGGGGACCGAGGATCATAGAGGGAAGAGGCCGCCATGGCCTCACCAGCCTCCGGGCAGCAGACTCTGAAGGGTGATCTACCTTCAAAGCTGCCAGGGGCTGGGCGCCAGGGGCTCACGCCTGTCATGCTAGGTACCCAGGAGGCTGAGATCTGAGGATCTGGAGTCCCTGGCACGGTCCCCCTCCTCTGCCTGGATCCCCACCACCACAGCCGTGGCGGCCACTCAGTTCCCCCGCTGGCCCGGGGTCAGATCCCCGTTGCCCCCGGCCTGGAGCTTCTCAGGACGGACACACTGCAGTGGGCGGCTCTGGCCTGGTGCAGGCCATTTCCCTCTCTCTGGACCCCTCAGGCCCTTGCTCCTCCTTCTCCAAAACCAAGCACCAAGTGGCGCCCAGGGAGGGCCATGCCAGCAGAGGGTGGGCCTTGCCGAGGATGCGCTGGTGCCAGTGCCGGCAGCCTCGGGCTGCTCTGTCTCTGGTTCAGCTGATCTTGGCAGGGTCTGTTTAAGGAGTCCTAGTGCACAAAGCAACCCAGCCCCAGGCCGGCTTCCACGCAGCAAGTACGGGGCCAGTCTGGTTCTGTGAAGGGCCCTCAGCCCCGAGCGTGATCTCTGGGCTCCTCTGCTCTGCCCACCGTCCAGCGGGGCAGGGGCTGGCCCAGGCCTGCCTGCCACCGCCCTCCTACTCCTCTAGCTGAGAGCGGCCCTAGAGCTGCCTCTGTGCTTGGAGCAGGCTGGCCAGCCCCTTGAGGCACAGATGCTGGGCCGCCAGGTGTCTCCACCCCCCTGGCTCCCCTGGAGGCTGTCAGGACTGTGAGGACATCAGGACAGCAGAGACCCCACCCCCAAGCAGGTGACCCCCCCCCCAGCTCTCTTCCGCATCTGACTCTTCAAGATTCACGTGCTCTTGTGGGAGGAAAGAGCCCCCCCAAAACAGGACCTCAGCCCTCAGGGCTCCGAAGGCGGAGATTCATATTCGGGGGCCCCAGGCCTCTCACAGAGGAGGGGGCAGGGCCATGGGGGACGGCACGCCGCGAGTTATCTCAAAGTGTTTTCTAAAAAGTGTTTAAGATTCCGGGAAACTATGCCACATGAGTACAGTCGATCGCAGACTATAAATCAGAAGACTCAGCTCTGTCTACGACGGGTGATTCTCTGGGTACCAGGAGGCAGGAGGGGGGAAGGAGCCGGTGCCCGGGCCCCCCTGGGCCAGGCCTCTGCCCCAGAGCCGCCAGGCCTCTGCCCCAGAGCCGCCTTTCCCTCTGGATATTACCCCGGCCACAGCGGGCCAGGCCTCCGCCCCAGAGCTGCCTTTCCCTCTGGATATTACCCCGGCCACAGCGGGCCAGGCCTCCGCCCCAGAGCCGCCTTTCCCTCGGGATATTCCCCGGCCACAGCCCCACCTGCCGCCCCTCCCCCAAGCCCTTCTGTTCCTCCCAATGTCTTCTGACCTTGCCGTGCCTGGGCCCCTGGGCCAGGCGAAGCCCTGGTGCACGTGTGCACACATGTGCAGGCAGGCATACGTGTGTGCTGTGTGACTGTGTGGGCACATGTGTAGTGTGTCATGCATGTACACGTGTGATGTGTGGTTGCATGAGTGCTGTGTGCACACGTGTGCAGTGTGTGGCATGTGAGTACATGTGGATAAACGTGGTGCGGTGTGTGCACACATGTGCGTGTGTGCATGTGTGGTGTCTGCTATACGTGTGGTGCAGTATGTGCATGCTTGTGCATGTGTATATGTGTATGATGTGTGAGTGCATGTGGATACATGGGTGTGTGGTACACATGTGGTGTGGTGTGTGAGCGTGCTGTGTGTATTTGTGGTGTGTGTGCGTGTTTCCTAATTTTGTACAATGGGAAGAATAAATTCCAGTCTAGTTCAGGGGGAAACAAGATAAAGACTTCAGAAGGTGCCAGATGCTTGTAAAGGGACAGTCGGCTGGCCCCGCCCCCACAGGGGCCCCTGCCGGCCCCTCTGCTGCCCCCGCCCCGTGGCCCCTGCCGGCCCCTCTGCTGTCCCCGCCCCGTGGCCCCTGCCGGCCCCTCTGCTGCCCCCGCCCCCGCCCCGTGGCCCCTGCCGGCCCCTCTGCTGCCCCCACCCCCCGCCCCGTGGCCCCTGCCGGCCCCTCTGCTGCCCCCGCCCCGTGGCCCCTGCCGGCCCCTCTGCTGCCCCCGCCCTGTGGCCCCTGCCGGCCCCTCTGCTGCCCCCACCCCCCGCCCCGTGGCCCCTGCCGGCCCCACCCCCCTCCTGCTGCAAGGGGCAGCTGAGAGCTCTGGGGGGGGGGACAGGGATGGCAGCCACAGTGACCTCTGCCCTCAGGGGCCCTGGCTCCCACCCCAGGCCTCCAGCCTGACGCGCAGGACCTGCTTGCCCTAGCTCTGGCTGTGACAGCTCCTGAGGCCTTGCCTCTGGCCGTGATCATGGTATCCCACAAGACCAGCCCGACTCCGCATGGTGGAGAAGGAACAGCTTCAGGATTCCCCTGAGAATCCAGGGGGTTCTGGGCTCTGGTCCCGAGAGGCCCAGGCCGCTGGACGCCAGGACCACTGGGCAGTGCGGTGGCCAGCAGTTTGGCCCTGGTCCCTTTGGAGCACCATGAAAACCACAGACCCTAGGGACAGCAGTTGGCCACCAGGGAGGCAGCAGTCCGTGGATGGATGGAAGAGGAGAGTGTGTGGGCTGGCCCAGAGCGGGGCAGGCCAGGCAGTGTCCGTGAGCTGCTGGGTGACACACCCGCTCCCTCCTCCCTCCCCAACTGTCCAACGAGGGGGCCAGACCTCTGGGCCCAGCTGGAGGGCGGAGGCGGGGAAGCTGACTGGTGGGGCTGCGGCCTCTGTCCACGCCAGGACGCTGTGTCAGACACCATGCTGGCTTCCCTCTGCAGCTTTGCCACTTCCGAGCTGGGCAAGCAGACCTGGTTTAGCAAGGGCAATGGTTCTGGGCAGGCCCGAAGGGTGAGCAAGGTGGACCCCAAACCGAGGTGACCTGTGGACCCCGCTTTGGCCAGATAGACACGTCCTTCTTTGTCTTTGCCCAGCTGCGAAGATTACCCAGGTTCTGAGCACTTCAAAGGAAACCGATTTGGACAGCGCCGCCATAGCTCCTGACCTTGGAAGTTGGCATGAAAAAGGGAGGACCGTTGGTGCTTTTTCAGTTTGCTTCCAGGCTTTAACGTCTGAGTCTGACCTTGTTAAGATAATGCAATCCCTCGGTCTTATCCCCTCCCTTCCCTGGCCTCCCCAAATGACCGCCGGCCCAGTTTCCTCTGGGAGTGTGGGGAGGGTGGTCAGCCTGCCCTCTGGGGGCTCCCGTGCAGCCTGGGGGGCTGGGGGAGTTGCCCTCTGACCTGATCCCAGAGGCCACCTGGGTAGTGCAGCCGGCAGGACGTCTACCTGACAGGCCACACCGCCAGCACCAGAAGATGGCCAAGATCCGAAGACAGCACGTGATTCTTTCAAGTAAAAGACAAATGAAAGAGCCATTCCTGAAAAACGTTCTTTAAGGGAAACAGTGTTGCAGGGCGCCCGTGGCTCACGCCTGTCACCCTAGAGACTCAGGAGGCGGAGATCTGAGGATCACAGTTCAAAGCCAGCCTGGGCAGCAAAGCGCAGGAGACTCTTACCTCCAATCAACTACAAGAAGAAAAAGGAGAAGCGGATGGGGTGGGGACAGGGAAAAGGAAAGGGAAAGGGAAAGGGAAGAGGGAGGACATGAAGCTGTGGCTCAAGTAGTAAGATGCCAGCCTTGAGCAAAAAAAAAAGAGAAAAACCTCAGGGGCAGCACCCAGGCCCTGAGTTCAAACCCCAGGACCAGCACCGAGAGAGAGAGAGAGAGAGAGAGAGAGAGAGAGAGAGAGAGAGAGAAAAGAGAAGAGGGGGGAGGGAGGAAAGAAGGGAGGGAGGGAGGCAGGAAGGAGGAAGAGGAAGGAAGGAAGAAAGGAAGGAGGGAGGGAGGGAGGGAGGCAGGAAGGAGGAAGAGGAAGGAAGGAAGAAAGGAAGGAGGGAGGGAGGGAGGGAGGCAGGAAGGAGGAGGAGGAAGGAAGGAAGGAAGGAGGGAGCAAGGAAGGAAGGAAAGAAGGAAGGAGGGAGGGAGGGAGGAAGGAGGAGGAGGAAGGAAGGAAGGAGGGAGGGAGGAAGGAAGGAGGGAGGGAAGGAG
Source organism: Dipodomys spectabilis (assembly GCF_019054845.1). Classification (NCBI taxonomy): domain Eukaryota; kingdom Metazoa; phylum Chordata; class Mammalia; order Rodentia; family Heteromyidae; genus Dipodomys; species Dipodomys spectabilis. The sequence continues at coordinate 12,698 of NW_024871517.1, forward strand.
GGAGGAAGGGAGGGAGGGAGGGAGGGAGGGAGGGAGGGCAAGGTAAAGTGTGTTTCCTATATGGATGGTTAACAGGATGTTTTCTTAAAGATTCTGCTTTATGGATAATAGTTTATTTTCGTACTGAGTGTCTCCTAGAGAAAGGGGCTGGCCCCCTTCATGAGTCCTAGGAGTCTTTTTTTCTCCTTGACAAATGAAATCTTTCTGCTTCGGTTGTAAGAAGTTAGGAGTAATAGGTTTCCTTTTTGAAATGCAAATCCGAAGGCAAGGCTTGGAACTGGAAAACAAGCCATCCTCTGCAGGCCAGGCCGGGCCAGGCCGCACAGCTACACACAGAGTCTGATTTCCCAGGCCAGGGAAGTCACCAGAAAAACGTCTCATTTGAGGGGCTTTCTCCCGTGCCTCAGTTGCTCCAGGTGTTGGCAGTCAGGCCCTGGGGTGCTGCACAAAGGGCTTTTTGTGTCTACCCAATCCTGTGGAGCCCAGCCACTTCCAGGTCGGTTGTAAGCTGTTTCTCTGTGGTGGATTTAGGATTAAGAAGGATTGTTTTCTCCCTCTCTCTTTTCTTTGCTGGGTCAAAAAGTTACAATGTGGAGTCACAACGTGGCTAAGACAACTTGACCTTTTGTGGGGAGACTGTGGCCCGCAGGGAACGAAGGATTCTCTGCTGGGTACCCTTGCTATGGGTTTGCTGTTGTGGTTGTTTTGTTGTTTTGTTTTTGTCGGTCGTGGGGCTTGAACTCTGGGCCTGGGTGCTGCCCCTCAGCTCTTCAGCTCGAGGCTAGCGCTCTACCATTTGAACCATAGCGCCACTGCTGGCTTTTTCTGCTTATGTGATGCTGAGGAATCGAACCCAGGGCCTCATGCATGCGAGGCAAGCGCTCTACCACTGAGCCACCTTCCCAGCTCTGTTTTGTTTTGGGGAGGATAGGGTTTTGCCATCAGTGTAGGATCTGAAGCCTCACATTGAGCTGTACAGCCACGTCCCCTCAGTCTCCCTCGGCTAGTTTTAGCATCAGATTTAATGTTTTCCTTGTGAACACAGAAGCAAGATTCTAGTGGTTGAAAAACAATCACTTGCTGATTTCCACGAGTTTGATCATAAATGCCTTAGAGAAGGATCCGGAAGGTAATGGCAAAAACTTAGAAACGCCACAGTTAGGACTTTGAGAAACGACTTAGCAGCAGCTTGGTGTTTCTTTTGCTGACAGCCGTTCGGGACGGTTATGATGGGCAGCCGGTCCCCTCGCTGCGCCCGCTCCCGCCTTCCGAAGGGGGAACTTCCTTCTGTCCTGTGCAAAGCAGGCAATTACCTGATGAATTTCACGGCAGCTCCATGGCACTCAGCTAGAAATATGCTCTCCCCTTCACGTCATAGTTATCAAGAAAGGCATGGGATCATTCACAAATCACATTTTGTTCAGATATAATCTGCTGTTACTTTTCTTACTTCTATTTACTTCAATTGTGCTTAGACAGACCATTCATTATGATTTCATATCTTTGATATTTATCAGAATTTGTTTCATGGTCCAGCTCTTTGGCATTTCATTCATTTCTGGATAGGACCTTGTATGGAAGCCTGTGAGCAGCCTGGATCGCAGGCACAAACCACCACCCTCAGATACACTGCTAGAGATAGGGTCTTGATCTAACTTTTTGTCCAGGCTGGCTTTAAACCTTCGTCCTCCTGATCTGGGCTGCCTGGGTAGCTGGGGACACAGGGGTGAGCCGCCATCAGCACCAGTGCTCCTCCAGCTTCCGGAAGGTCTCATCAGTCTATTTTCATATGTGCAAACAACGGGCTTCCGCGCTATTGGTTCCCAAACCCCTCCCTTGTAAACAGGTCCCCGCCCCCACGGGGGCCACAGAGCCCGCTACTTCCTGCCCTCCTTCCTCCCGCTACCTCCCGCCCTCCTTCCTCCCGCTGCCTCCCGCCCTCCTTCCTCCCGCTGCCTCCCGCCCTCCTTCCTCCCGCTGCCTCCCGCCCTCCTTCCTCCCGCTGCCTCCCGCCCTCCTTCCTCCCGCTGCCTCCCGCCCTCCTTCCTCCCGCTGCCTCCCGCCCTCCTTCCTCCCGCTGCCTCCCGCCCTCCTTCCTCCCGCTGCCTCCCGCCCTCCTTCCTCCCGCTGCCTCCCGCCCTCCTTCCTCCCGCTGCCTCCCGCCCTCCTTCCTCCCGCTGCCTCCCGCCCTCCTTCCTCCCGCTGCCTCCCGCCCTCCTTCCTCCCGCTGCCTCCCGCCCTCCTTCCTCCCGCTGCCTCCCGCCCTCCTTCCTCCCGCTGCCTCCCGCCCTCCTTCCTCCCGCTGCCTCCCGCCCTCCTTCCTCCCGCTGCCTCCCGCCCTCCTTCCTCCCGCTGCCTCCCGCCCTCCTTCCTCCCGCTGCCTCCCGCCCTCCTTCCTCCCGCTGCCCTCCCGCCCTCCTTCCTCCCGCTGCCTCCCGCCCTCCTTCCTCCCGCTGCCTCCCGCCCTCCTTCCTCCCGCTGCCTCCCGCCCTCCTTCCTCCCGCTGCCTCCCGCCCTCCTTCCTCCCGCTGCCTCCCGCCCTCCTTCCTCCCACTGCTTCCTGCCCTCCTTCCTTCCGCTACGTGTGTTCATTGTGCCCATTGTGGTATTTCAGACACACACATGTCATGTTTTACTCAGAATAAGCCCCGCTGCTTTCTACCTGCACTCCATCTCCTATTGATGGATTGATTAGCTCTAGATTTTGAGGAATGTTTGTTCGTATTGTGGCATTCCAGGTGGGTGAATGTTTTTTTCCCTTAGAATTCAGTGGCTGGGCGCGGGTGGCTCACCCTGCCATCCCAGCTGAGACCCTGGCTCAAAGCCATACTGGGAAGGAAAGTCCATGAGACTCTAATTTCCAATCAACTACCAAAAAGCCAGAAGTGGGGTGCTGGCCCAGGTGGTAGAAACTCCAGAACAGCCCTCAGGAACTGAGTTCAAGGCCCAGGACGGCCCCTACCCCTCAAAGAAGAAAGTTTAGTGAGCTGTTGTCGGTTCTGCTGGCTCCCTGCCGGTTCCTCCCCTGACGCCCTTCCTCCAGCTGTGCTGGGATTTTTCTCCTTATTCTTGGTTTTCATCAGCCTGAATACAGACGCGTGAGTGGCGGTAGCTTTTCCTTCATGTTCATCCACTTGATTTTGCAGTGATTTTACAGAGTTTCCACCAAATTAACGCTCATAGGGCTCTGCAAAGACTTTTCTTTCCAATCTAAGTCTCTATGAGTTCTAGTTATCCATCTTTCTCTCTTCCCTCCCTCCCTGCTTCCCTCTCTGGTCCAGGAGTTTGAACTCAGGATCTTGGATCTTAAGCTTGCTAAGCAGATGCTCTACAGATGGGGCTCTGCTCCCAGGCATTTTCACTCTCATCATTTTTCAAATAGTCTTGCTTTTTCTCCAAGCCAGGATGAACCTGATCCTCCTAGGTCTACTTTCCTAAAAGCGGAGATGACAGACAGCCACCACTGAGCCTGGCTTTTATCAGTTGAAACAGGGTCTCACGAGCATTAGTATGATCATGATATTTACTTGTTTATTTTTGCTATTGCTGGCCTTCAATCACAATCCTCCTAATCTCTGACTCTCAGGTAGCTGGGATCCAGTGCACAGGCCCCGGCACCTGAGTGAATTTGTCTTGTGGTGTTTTTGCCACAGCTCCAGCTGGCGGAGCAGGCTCGGGGTCGTGGGTGAGCTTCTCGGGGCAGGGCACCTGCCACACTTCAGAAGCACTTTTTCTTTTTACTGGATTGTTTGGTACAGTCGGCGCAGTAGGCAAGGTTTCCTTTTCTGTCAGAAGATCTTCCAGCAGACTGCGTTATAATTAGCTGTCATGTTTTCCGAGGCCTTTCTTGTTTGTGTGAGTTTTCCTGACTACCTTTGTTTTGGATACTTTGACAGTTTTAAGCCTGACTGCTCAGGTATTGTGCAAAATACTCCGTAATTGGCATTTGCTTGTTTTTTTGACAGCTTTGGCATTTGAACTCAGGGCCTTACACTTGCAAAGTAGGAACTCTACTCCTTGAACCATGCCTCAGGCCTTTTTTGAACTTTTTTCTGTTGGTCGTGGGGCTTGAAGTCTGGGCCTGTGTGCTGGTGGTTAATTGGAGATAAGCTGGGCACCGGTGGCTCACGCCTGTCATCCCAGCTACTCAGGAGGCTGAGATCTGAGGATCGCAGTTCAAAGCCAGCCCAGGCAGGAAAGTCTGTGAGACTCTTATCTCCAATGAACCACCAGAAAACCTGAAGTGGCGCTGTGGCTCAAGTGTAGAATGATTGCCTTGAACTGAAGAACTGAGGACAGTGCCCAGACCCAGAGTTCAAGACCCATGACTGACAAAAAAAAAAAAAAAAAGTCTCACGGACATTCCTGCCTGGACTAGCTTTGAACCACATCTTTCTTTTACTTCATGTGTGTGTGTGTGTGTGTGTGTGTGTGTGTCTGTTGTCTGTCTGTCTGTCTGTGTCTGTGTCTATGTCTGTGTGTGTATACCAGTCAGGGCCCGAGTGCTGTTCCTTAGCCTTTGTGCACAGGCTGGCGCTCTACCACTTGGACCACAGCTCCACTTCCATCTCTTAGCGGTTCATTGCTTGGCCCTCTGATCTCAGCCTGCTAAGAGGCTGGGATCACAGGTGTGGGTGCCCCCGCTTCCCTATTTCACTCTTAATAAGTACAGTCCTGCATTGCAAAACGCCATTTGTCACTGATTGACAGCGTGTGCAACTGTGGCCTGTAAAACAATCCTGGAGCTGAACAGTCCTGTTGCTTAGTGACAGGCCAGCATGAGGCAGAGTGTTTGTGCTGTTTAACACCCCACCCCCGTCAGCTGGAGACACAGCCACGTAGGTGCAGGATGCGTGATATGTAATAAACGCTGGGACCAGTTCAGGGGCACTAAACCAGGCTGTTACCATTATTGCAGACTACAACCTTACCTCTATAAAACTGAGGGGGAGCTGGGCACCGGTGGCTCACACCTGTCATCCCAGCCACTCAGGAGGCTGAGATCTGAGGACCACAGTTCAAAGCCAGCCTGGTCAGTCCATGAGACTCATCTCCAGTTAACCACCAAAAATCTGAAGGTGACGCTGTGGCTCAAGTGATAGAGCACCAGCCTTGAGCAAAATGCTAAGAGAGCGTGTGAGGCCATGAGTTCAAGTCCAAGGACCAGCGCACATGCGCGCGCGCACACACACACACACACACACTCATACACACACACTCACACACTCACTCATACACACACTTATACACACTCACTCATACACACACTCACTCATACACACCACTCACTCATACACACTCACTCATACACACACACTATACACACACTCATACACACACTCACTCATACACACACTCACTCATACACACACTCATACACACACACTCACACACACACTCACACACTCACTCATACACACACTTATACACACACTCACTCATACACACACTCACTCATACACACACTCACTCATACACACTCACTCATACACACACACTTATACACACACTCATACACACACTCACTCATACACACACTCACTCATACACACTCACTCATACACACACACTCATACACACACTCATACACACACACTCATACACACACTCACTCATACACACACACTTATACACACACACTCACACACACACTCATACACACACTCACACACACTCATACACACACTCACACACACTCATATACACACTCATACACACTCACACACACTCATACACACACTCACACTCACGCACACTCATACACACACTCACACTCACACACACTCATACACACACTCATACACACACATTCACACACACTCATACACACACTCACACACACTCACACACACTCATACACACACACTCACACCCACTCATACACACATACTCATACACACACTCATACACACACATACACACACACTCATACACACACTCACACTCACACCCACTCTCACACACTCACATACACACTCACACACACTCATACACACTCTCACACACACTCATACTCACACACACTCATACACACTCTCACACACTCATACACACACTCACATACACACTCACACACACTCACACACACAGGTGTGGGCAGGTGTGAGAGCTGGCTCACTGGTCCATTCTTTCACTTGGTGAATGTCTCTGAGCCAGAAGATGTGGCTTTGTGTGTATGTGTATGTGTGCACGCATGCGTGTGTGTGCATGTGTGTGCGTGCGTGTATGTGTGCACACACGTGTGTGTGCATGTGTGTGAGTGCATGGATGTGTGTGCACACACGTGTGTGTGCGTGCGTGTGTGCGTGCGTGGATGTGTGTGCACACATGTGTGTGTATGTGTGCACACATGCGTGTGCGTGTGCGTGCGTGTATGTGTGTGCACACACGCGTGTGTGCGTGCATGTGTGAGTGCGTGTATGTGTGTGCACACGTGCGTGTGCGTGCGTGCGTGCGTGTGCGTGTGTGCGCCACCCACGCTTGGCCGCTGCGTGTCCCATAGCAGTGATCTTTTGTGAGAGATGGCTTACTGGTTGCACCATGGTGTGGTTTTCTTTTGGTTGTTAAGCAGGCCTCTTCCGCGGGAGGCGCGGCCTCCTCGCAGCCTCTTGGATGCTATGGTTGAACGGCTGTGTCACCAATGCTTCTTCAAGGTAAAGGCCCCTCAGACCATTTCCGGAAAGAGGGCTTTCAAAGCAAATCTTTCATCTTTACCCTGATTTACCACTTTGGAGTTGGTGCCCATGTTACAGCGAGCTAAGCCATTTCTCCACCACCACTGGCAGTGTCTCACGGGAAATCGCCGGCAGCCTCAGACTTAACAGCTTCCTGGGCCCAGCGTGGATGGGGGTTAGGAAGGTGGCGGTCTTAGGGCCTCTCCGTCCCCGGCCCAGATTTGAATGTATTTATTCTGATCCTCAAGCCGCGTCGTGAGCCAGCAATTGCATTTCAACCGGAACTGTGTCTCTCCACTCTCTCCAGAGCCTTCTCTCCAGCCGGAGTGCGGCCCCCGCGTTCACGAGCTCTGAATTAATTACCCACAGGTGCCACGGGCTGTCAAGGCCCAAAAGCAATTTCAGAGAAGAGCCCCTCAACTCGCTTGGTGCTTTCATTATGGGAAGATGGGATGATTGTGAAACCCGCCGGCGCGGTGCCGGGTGCTGGGTGTGGGCGCGGGTGCGGGCGTGGTGCTGGGCGCAGGTGCAGGTGCGGGCGCGGTGCTGGGCGCAGGTGCAGGTGCGGGCGTGGTGCTGGGTGCTGGGTGCTGGGGGCTGGGTGCTGGGTGCTGGGTGCGGGTGCTGGGGGCTGGGTGCTGGGTACTGGGTGCGGGTGCGGGCGTGGTGCTGGGTGCGGGTGCTGGGGGCTGGGTGCTGGGTGCTGGGTGCGGGTGCGGTGCTGGGCGCAGGTGCAGGTGCGGGCGTGGTGCTGGGCGCAGGTGCAGGTGCGGGCGCGGTGCTGGGCGCAGGTGCAGGTGCGGGCGCGGTGCTGGGCGCAGGTGCAGGTGCGGGCGTGGTGCTGGGTGCTGGGTGCTGGGGGCTGGGTGCTGGGCGCAGGTGCAGGTGCGGGCGTGGTGCTGGGTGCTGGGTGCTGGGGGCTGGGTGCTGGGCGCAGGTGCAGGTGCGGGCGTGGTGCTGGGTGCTGGGTGCTGGGGGCTGGGTGCTGGGTGCTGGGTGCGGGTGCGGTGCTGGGCGCAGGTGCAGGTGCGGGCGCGGTGCTGGGCGCAGGTGCAGGTGCGGGCGTGGTGCTGGGTGCTGGGTGCTGGGGGCTGGGTGCTGGGTGCTGGGTGCGGGCGCAGTGCTGGGCGCAGGTGCAGGTGCGGGCGCGGTGCTGGGCGCAGGTGCAGGTGCGGGCGTGGTGCTGGGTGCTGGGTGCTGGGTGCGGACGCGGTGCTGGGCGCAGGTGCAGGTGCGGGCGCGGTGCTGGGCGCAGGTGCAGGTGCGGGCGTGGTGCTGGGTGCTGGGGGCTGGGTGCTGGGTGCTGGGTGCTGGGGGCTGGGTGCTGAGTGCTGGGTGCAGGTGCGGTGCTGGGCGCAGGTGCAGGTGCGGGCGTGGTGCTGGGTGCCGGGTGCTGGGCGCAGGTGCAGGTGTGGGTGCGGGCGTGGTGCTGGGTGCAGGTGCAGGTGCGGTGCTGGGTGCTGGGTGCGGGCGCGGTGCCACGTGCGGGTGTGGTGCTGGGCACGGTGCTGGGTGCAGGCGTGGGCGCGGGCGCAGCCGGCTCCCTGCTCGGGCGATGCGGGCCTCGGCTGGACCAGCGCTGTACCACCACAGGAGGTGCCCCAAACCCTTCCAGGTATTGAGAACAATCTTTTCATGGAAAAACCTGGGAACCCCTCCCTCCCCCACAAGGACAAGGCTTTTCCCAATTCTAGCAAGACAGGAGGGCTCCTCGCTGGGGCCTCTGCTCAGCCTTCACCCTAGTTCCCAGAGGAGGGACGTTGCCCGAGGTCCATTCCCCCAGGAGCAGAGGGAGCCACTCAGTACTGGAGGCAGGGGAGGCCACCTGGGGACGCTTGCCGGGGTCGGAGTGGTGCCCTCCCCTCCCCGCTGGCCAGCTTTGGAACCTATGCTGTGAGTTGGTTGACAAAGGCGGTCTTTACTGTTTGTGGATTGAGCATCTCCAGCTAAGATCATCCGGGCTCCTCGGGCAGCCCTCGACGCAATGACGTGGAGAGACCCACAGAGGAGACCCGGAAGCCCCTGGAGGACAAGGAGAGCCTGGAAGATGTGGCCACAGGCCAAGGACACCTGGAGCCAGCAGGAGGCGGAGGGGGCGGGAGGGCCCTCCCCGGAGCCCTCGGGCAGGGAGCCGGCGGCCTCCAGGACTGAGACAAAGCCCTCAAGGCTTCAGCAAGCCCCTGAGTGTGGGGCACATTTGCTACCGACACCTCCACAGGGAGGCGCGGCCGGCAGGGAGTGGACAGAGGACACTCAGGCCTGCGAGGGCCCCCAGGGAGTGTGGGCCGGGGTGGACCCTCGGGAGAAGCGGGTGCCAGGTCCCGGCCCAGGCCCAGCCCAGCCTGCGGAGACGCGGAGACACAGACTGGGGCTCTGGGAGAAACGGCACCCTCCGTGGTGAAGGAGCAGAGACCAAGTCCCAGCTGGAGAAGCCACTGTGACAGGCGTAGAAACAAGAATGTAATCACTGCTTCCAAAGCAATAAGAAAAACAAACACCACTGTAGAAAACCGGGTAAAATACCGCCAGAGGAAAGCACTCGGGGGGGACATGTCCAATTTCTCTACCGGGAACTGAAAATTAAGGAGCTGTCATGTCATCCTGTGCGATTGAATGCCTGCCGGAGGTGGGAGGGAGTGCAGCGTTTGCTGGGCGCAGGGGGGGGGGGCGGGGGGGGAGGGAGGGGGGACAGTGCATCCCCAGCGCGGGGGGGGAGAGGGAGGGGGGACAGTGCATCCCCAGCGTGGGGGGGGGGAGAGGGAGGGAGGACAGTGCATCCCCAGCGCGGGGGGGGGGGAGAGGGAGGGGGGACAGTGCATCCCCAGCGTGGGGGGGGGAGAGGGAGGGAGGACAGTGCAGCCCCAGCGCGGGGGGGGGAGAGGGAGGGGAGAGGGAGGGGGGACAGTGCAGCCCCAGCGCGGGGGGGGGGGGAGAGGGAGGGAGGACAGTGCATCCCCAGCGCGGGGCGGGGGGAGGGAGGGGGGACAGTGCATCCCCAGCGCGGGGCGGGGGGGGGGCGGGGGGAGGGAGGGGGGACAGTGCAGCCCCAGCGCGGGGGGGGAGAGGGAGGGGGGACAGTGCATCCCCAGCGTGGGGGGGGGGAGAGGGAGGGAGGACAGTGCATCCCCAGCGCGGGGGGGGGGAGAGGGAGGGGGGACAGTGCATCCCCAGCGTGGGGGGGGGAGAGGGAGGGAGGACAGTGCAGCCCCAGCGCGGGGGGGGGAGAGGGAGGGGAGAGGGAGGGGGGACAGTGCAGCCCCAGCGCGGGGGGGGGGAGAGGGAGGGAGGACAGTGCATCCCCAGCGCGGGGCGGGGGGAGGGAGGGGGGACAGTGCATCCCCAGCGCGGGGCGGGGGGGGGCGGGGGGAGGGAGGGGGGACAGTGCAGCCCCAGCGCGGGGGGGGGGAGGGAGGGGGGACAGTGCATCCCCAGCGCGGGGGGGGGAGAGGGAGGGGGGACAGTGCAGCCCCAGCGCGGGGGGGTGGGAGAGGGAGGGGGGACAGTGCATCCCCAGCGTGGGGGGGGAGGGAGGGGGGACAGTGCATCCCCAGCGTGGGGGGGTGGGAGAGGGAGGGGGGACAGTGCAGCCCCAGCGCGGGGGGGGGGAGGGAGGGGGGACAGTGCAGCCCCAGCGAGGGGGGGGGAGGGAGGGACAGTGCAGCCCCAGCGCGGGGGGCGGGGGGAGGGAGGGGGGACAGTGCAGCCCCAGCGCGGGGGGCGGGGGGAGGGAGGGAGGGGGGACAGTGCATCCCCAGCGCGGGGGGGGGGGAGGGAGGGAGGGGGGACAGTGCATCCCCAGTGCGGGGGGGGGGGGAGAGGGAGGGGGGACAGTGCAGCCCCAGCGCGGGGGGGGGGGGGGAGGGAGGGGGGACAGTGCAGCCCCAGCGCGGGGGGGGGGCTGGGGGAGGGGGGACAGTGCATCCCCAGCGTGGGGGGGGGGAGGGAGGGGGGACAGTGCAGCCCCAGCGCGGGGGGTGGGGGGGGACAGTGCAGCCCCAAGAGGGAGGCCAGGCGGAGGGGCAGCTGTGGAGGCTCAGCAGAGCTTGTCAGAGCTCAGAGCTCCAGTGATGGCCCCTCACAGGGCCCATCTGCCTCACGGAGACGCTCTGGCCACCAGCCAGCAAAGGCCGCCCATCCTCCCTCCCTCCCCCCTCCCTCCCCTCCCTCCCCACCCCCCAGTTCCCCACCAGGGAATAAAGCCACCAAGCTCCAGAGGGACGGGACAGGCCGGTGAGCTGCCAGCTGTTCGGAGGAGCAGGCCCTGGGCCTCTCTCTGGGTACTCTGCCACTGACCGGTCCACCGCTTCAAGGTCAAGCTCAAGTTCTTTGCCCAGGAATACCCTGAATGCCCAGGAGCTCTGAATGGGATTCAGCCTCCGAGGAGCCGCGGGGAAGGCGGCTGCCCTGTCCTTCCACAGAGAGCGGGAGAGCAGGCTCGGCCATCCACAGGCCCAGGGCCAGGGAGGTGCCAGCCTCTCCCCTCCCCCCAGCCTGTGTCCTGGACACCTGGAGGGAGGGGTGGCCAGGGTGTCCCCCCACGTCTGATGGTCCTAGAATGGGGAGCAGAATTGCTAATGGAAAGAAAGCCACAGACGCAGATGAGAAACATCTGGATTGTAGACAGGAAAACACATTTTAAAATTCTGTCCTGCCACTCCAGAACCCCAAGATGGACATGCCCCGCCCCAACACACGGGAAGACACCCCCAGACAGGAATGTATACAGCAGCCTCAACCCCCCGCTAGCATCCTGCCACCGGCTGGCCTGCCGGGGTCCCCGCTGCTCCCGTAGGGACACTGAACTGTGAGGTCGGGGTGTGGACCTGCGCCCCAGCGGGCTCTGGCCTCCACGAGTGCCCTCGCCTCCTGGTCCTCCAGCCCCATTCCCAAGGGCCTGAGTCACCCAAAGCCCTGAACCCTGAACAGGGGCCCCAGGATGAGCCCCGGAGCCGGGGGGGGGGGGGCCTCTGCCTCCCCTGGCCTTCCTGACATACGGCTCCAACTGAGCGCGTCCCTGACCCTGACCCCAACCCCACGGTCTCCAGATGCCAGCACAAGGACACTCTCCCCGGAGTGACCCAGGGCGAGGCCTCGGTCAAGCCCCAGGACTGGCACAGAAAGAAGAGAGAAGGGACGGAAGGGAGGAGCCCCAGGAGCAGCCGTGACCCTCTCCTCCCAGCACTCCCGTCAGGGCTGGGGGACTCCAAAACCACAGCAGCACGCCCCACACACGCTGGGGGAGCCGGCTGTCACCCCGCGCCGCCCGCTGGGCCTGGGGTGGACGCAGAGTCCGCTTCTTGGCCTCCTCAATCAAGCACAGACCCTCTGGAGGCTCTGAGGTGAGGCCCCAGGCCCCGCTGAACACACACGAGCCGGCCAGAGCTGGCCCGGCCACGCGCAGCCGCGCCGTGACCCACTGCTCAGACCATCGCAGCGTTAGATGAAGAACATAAAATAATTGTCTAATAGGATTAAAGCAGCCAGAAGGGGGAGGGCTGAAAACATGAGTAATGAACAAGAGATTCCCAAAATAGATTTGAGAAAGGATGAAATACAATTTCCAGAAATCAATAAGACAGTAATTGAGTAAATTGGTGCAATTACTCTGGAAAGCAATTTGGCATGAGCCAGAAACTACGGGGATCGCCTGACCCAAGCCACCCGCGTCCCAGGAGACAGGTGCAAGCCAGGTGCTCCTGGAGAAGCTGATCATAACCACAAAACAACAGGAGGGAGGGAGGGAGGAGGGAAGGGAGGGAGGGAGGGAGGGAGGGAGGGAGGGAGGGAGGGGGGAAGAAAAGGAAGGAAGGAAGGAGGAAGGAAGGAGGAAGGAAGGGAGGGAGGGAGGGAAGCAGGCGGGCAGGCAGGCAGGCAGGCAGGCGTGTTTTGCCAGGCACAGCCCTGCCAGCGTCTCCTGGGAGCTCTGGGCTGCCATCCTCTCCCACAGGTCCCCACACCATGGAGGACTTCCCCGCCGCACCCCTGCAGACGCAGCTGGCCTCCCTGCATCGCGGGGCCGCTGCCCAGCCCCTGTTCATGTCGGTCTCTGCCAGCCCCTCCTTCCACAATGGTGGTGGTAGCACCCCCAAGCCCCGGTCAGACGGGCCTGGGGCGTCCCGAGGCTTAGAGCAACTTGCCCTTGGAGAGGGATGGGCTCTCGAGCGCGAAGCTGCTCATCTGCATGGCGGAGGTGGAGCTCCTCCGGGGCTGCCTTGGAGGGGAGGACCTGTTCCATTCTACGGGCACGGAGGTTCTCTGTAGCCCTGGCCAGTGGGGCCACATCTGCCTGGGGCTGGGGGCGAGGTCGGGGCTCCAGGCTTTGCCCTCTTCTTGAGTACCCCAAGAGGCCCAGGCTTCCCCCTAAGCGGGGTAGACTGAGGCTGGAGAGAGGAAGAGGGTGCCGGCCGCTCTTCTGGGCAGTGCGTGACGGTGGCCCTCACGCTCGGCCGGGACAGTTGGGTGGTAGCTCAAAGGACATGAGAAGAAGAGGAGTCACCAGGAGCCACGGCTTCACACCTGGCGCAGTGTGAGGAGTCACCAGGAGCCACGGCTTCACACCTGGCGCAGTGTGAGGACAGCTCGAGGATGCACGGGACCCACCATGCCTCCGTCAGCCCCACGGTGCACCATGGACAGACACACACACACGTGTGCACACACACACACACACACCATGCCTCCGTCAGCCCCACGGTGCACCATGGACAGACACGCACACACGTGTGCACACACACACACACGCCATGCCTCCGTCAGCCCCACGGTGCACCATGGACAGACACACACACACACACACACACACGCCATGCCTCCGTCAGCCCCACGGTGCACCATGGACAGACACGCACACACGTGTGCACACACACACACCATGCCTCCGTCAGCCCCACGGTGCACCATGGACAGACACGCACACACGTGTGCACACACACACACGCCATGCCTCCGTCAGCCCCACAGTCCACCAGGGACAGACACGCACACACGTGTGCACACACAGACGCCATGCCTCCGTCAGCCCCACGGTGCACCATGGACAGACATGCACACACGTGTGCACACACACACGCACACACACACACGCACTGCCCTCAGGGTTTTCCTCTAGCACCAGGGTAGAGCTGACCTGTCCCAGAGGCTGGGCTAGCCAGGGCCAGCCACGGCTGTGGCACAGATCCTCGCCTCCTCAGCTGGCCACACCCTGCGGACAGGCTGGGACAGACAGGGGCAGCCCCGGTGTGCCTTCCCCGGGCTGCAGGGGCCAGAGCGCGCCCCAGACTGCAGCTCCTCCTGTGGGCCAGCTCCAAGAATGCATGTGACTCCCACCCCAGCAAGCCCCCACCGCATCGAGGGAGGGGCAAGGCCAAGACGCCTTCCCCTGCCCAGCACCACATTCCCAGCCTCCCCGTTCCCAGTGCCGTCCATTCCTAGTGCGGTCCATTCCCAGCATTCCCTGTTCCCAGTGCCGTCCATTCCCAGTGCGGTCCATTCCCAGTACGGTCCATTCCCAGCCTCCCCCATTCCCAGTGCGGTCCATTCCCAGCCTCCCCTGTTCCCAGTGCCGTCCATTCCCAGTGCGGTCCATTCCCAGTACGGTCCATTCCCAGCCTCCCCCATTCCCAGTACGGTCCATTCCCAGCATTCCCTGTTCCCAGCCTCCCCCATTCCCAGTACGGTCCATTCCCAGCCTCCCCCATTCCCAGTATGGTCCATTCCCAGTACGGTCCATTCCCAGTACAGTCCATTCCCAGTATGGTCCATTCCCAGTACGGTCAATTCCCAGCATGGTCCATTCCCAGCATTCCCTGTTCCCAGCCTCCCCCATTCCCAGTACGGTCCATTCCCAGTGCGGTCCATTCCCAGCATTCCCTGTTCCCAGCCTCCCCCATTCCCAGTACGGTCCATTCCCAGTACGGTCCATTCCCAGTGCAGTCCATTCCCAGTGCGGTCCATTCCCAGTACGGTCCATTCCCAGTATGGTCCATTCCCAGCATTCCCTGTTCCCAGCACTGTCCATTCCCAGTACGGTCCATTCCCAGTACGGTCCATTCCCAGTGCGGTCCATTCCCAGTACTGTCCATTCCCAGTACTGTCCATTCCCAGTACGGTCCATTCCCAGTACTGTCCATTCCCAGTGCGGTCCATTCCCAGCATTCCCTGTTCCCAGCCTCCCCTATTCCCAGTACGGTCCATTCCCAGTACTGTCCATTCCCAGTACGGTCCATTCCCAGTATGGTCCATTCCCAGCATTCCCTGTTCCCAGCCTCCCCCATTCCCAGTGCGGTCCATTCCCAGCATTCCCTGTTCCCAGCCTCCCCCATTCCCAGTACTGTCCATTCCCAGTACGGTCCATTCCCAGTACTGTCCATTCCCAGTACGGTCCATTCCCAGTGCGGTCCATTCCCAGTGTGGTCCATTCCCAGTGCGGTCCATTCCCAGTGCAGTCCATTCCCAGCATTCCCTGTTCCCAGTACTGTCCATTCCCAGCACTGTCCATTCCCAGTACGGTCCATTCCCAGTATGATCCATTCCCAGCATTCACTGTTCCCAGCCTCCCCCATTCCCAGTACGGTCCATTCCCAGTACGGTCCATTCCCAGCATTCCCTGTTCCCAGCCTCCCCCATTCCCAGTGCGGTCCTGGCTTCACATACATAAACAGATCCTATCTGTTTACTGATGAGGAAACTTGGTCCCAAAGCAATGAAGCCTCCTGCCCGTACAGGACAAGGTGTGGGACGTAGCCCCGGCTCTGCGTCCTGAGGCTCGAGCTGCAGGGTGAGCTACCGTGCTAGGCTTGTTCCGCACTGGCTATTTATTCAGCTGGACGCTGTGAGGTATAAAGGCCACGTCCCCCGCCTGCCCTCATGCTCCGGCCCACACAGGCCGTCCCGGAGGACTTCGGACCCCTGTGCCAGACCGAGCGGCATCCCCGAGGGCCTGTGCTGCTACTGGGGGTGGGGCTTGGTGGGGATGCGATGCCACAGGAGCGGCGTGTGCTTGCTCCTTCCTGTCCCCCCCGTCCTGCTTCCTGACCTTTATGGGGTGAGCAGCTGTGCTGTGCTGCCAGACCAGGCCCCAGAGCAGGAAGGCCAGCTGACCCTGGCCTGGGCCCGAGACGCTGTCAGCTCAGATCGCCTTCCTTTGCATTGCTTGTCCCAGTAGCCTTTCCATCACAGGGACGGAAAGCTGCAGTCGAGGCACCATGCCACCGAGTCTCTCTCCATATTCCCATAGAGTCATGGAATTTAGGCCCGGCTCCACCTCGCGGCCTCACCAGACCTGGTCATTCCCAGTGCCCACCTCTAAACACCCTCTTCATTCCTCGCAACAGAGACTAGGTCCAGCGGGGGGCTGGGGGCCAGCTCTGCCTGGACCACAAGGGAAGCCCAATGCGAGCAGGGGTGAACCACGCTGGACCGTCCACTGCCGGCACTGGGCAGGGAGAACAAGAGCCCTGTGGGATTTCTGCCCACATGCGTGCATGCACACACATGCACAATGCACGTTTGCACGCACGAGCACACACGATACACATGCATGCATGCACACACATGCACAATGCACGTTTGCACGCACGAGCACACACGATACACATGCATGCATGCACACACACTCGCACACACACCCCCGTGGTGGCTCTGGCCTAGGGGCTGTTATTAGAAGCAGGGAGCAGCCTCCAGGCAGAAGCAGCAGGAGCCGTCCTGCGCTCCCAGCTCCTCTCCTGGTACAGTGGCTGCACGGTGTGCTCATGGCTCCAGGACATGGGGTCCTTCCGGTCGCTCTGCACGGCGGACCCACCCCAGAGATGATTCTAGAACAACCGGACCCGGAATGTACGGAGAGGGCACTTTTGAGTGAAGCCATGGCTGCCCTGGGCTGTGCTGCCGGCAGTCACGGACGCTGGCCTGACTAAACAGACTTCACCAGTTAGGTCTCGGTGCCTCCCTGTGTCTGCAACCCGCGATGGCGGGTGTGGAGGGGTTTGCTTACTCACCCGGCACCCTTGGGGGAAACTGCAACGTGTAGCCAGCAGGGCCCAGCGCAGCGCAGCCAGGGTGACCCAGCACAGCCGGCCTCGGCTGGTTGGTCTGGGTGATCAGAGCTTCGCACCTTTCCATTCACCAACTTCCTGCTCCATCCCATGCCAAGAGGCCGGCAGGCCCGCCTGGCTCTTCTCAAGCAAGGCTGGGAAAGCCCTGCCCCGCAGCTACGCGGGCGTGAGCACTCTTTGGGTCACGCGCCCCTGGCTTCCCGGACAGGAAGGAATCAGCCATCTCTGCTCAGTAACCTTAGCCCACCGGGGAGGGTGGGGAGAGACGGAGCGGGCCACTGGCCTCCTGACGGCCCTGGGGGCCCAGCTGAGACCCCTGAGCACTGTGCCCTGAGCCCCTGGCTCCATGCATTCATAATCCACCCACCATCCACCCACCACTTATCTATCCTTCCATCCTCCATCCATCCCAACCATGTATCCATCCATATCCATCGGTCCACTATCACCCGTCCATCCATCATCCATCCCTTCATTCATCCATCCATCCATCCATTTAATCATAATCCATCCATCTATCCAACCCTTCATTCATAATCCATCCATCCATCCATCCATCCATCCATTCAATCACCATCCATCCATTCCCTTATCCTTCACCCACGTATCCATCCTTCTATTGTGTAACACCGACCCCCAAGCCCAGCCCTCCATCCATCTATCTATCCATCCATCCAATCATCATCCATCCATCCACGCATCCATTCCCTTATCCTTCACCCACGTATCCATCCTTCTATTGTGTAACACCGACCCCCAAGCCCAGCCCTCCATCCATCTATCTATCCATCCATCCAATCATCATCCATCCATCCACCCATCCATTCCCTTATCCTTCACCCACGTATCCATCCTTCTATTGTGTAACACCGACCCCCAAGCCCAGCCCTGTGCCTGGTTCTTGGTCTCGCTGTGTCCCATACAATGTGCCTCACTGTGGGACTGTGCTGAATTCCTTCGTTCTCTGTGTTCAAGCGAGGCGCCACAGGAATAAGAGGAAAGCTGCAACTAACTGCCACTGGCCCAACACTGAGCCTGGTTGCTGGGGCAACCACGGGGAGGGGAGGGGTCATCTGGGAAAGACTTCCCGGGAAGAGAGAAGAGGGCAGGCTCAGAGCCCAAGGTGAACAGGAGCCACGCGGAGGGCGGCAGCGTCCAAAATGCCTGGGGTGTTGGCCAGGCCGGGGCCGGCGATGCAGAGGCTCCCGGTCCACGCTCAGGGGTTTGTGCTGGCCCGGGGCGCCAGTGTGGACTCTGGGGGATTTTAACAGAAGAACAGCTTGGTCCCTTTGGGAAGCCATCTGCTCACACACACAGCAAGGCCGGGGCGAGCAGAGGCATGGAGAGCATTCTGCAGCCGCCCGGGCAGGAGCACAGGCAGCTGAGCCCCAGCCGAGGGGCTGCTGGAGGAGGCGGCATGTGAGCCCATGACGCCGGTCCCAGGGCCGCGGGGACGCGGGAGAGGCCTGGGAGGGGCGGCCCGCTGGGGCTTGGAGGCTGCAGCGCCTGAGGGCGACCAGGAGGCCGGGCCAGTGGCTGGGGAGAAGAGCCCCGCAGTCCTTCATCCCACCCCAGACTTCCTCTGCTCCCTCAAGTTCCCCCGTCTGCCTCTCCAATGCCAGTGTCCAACGATCCTCAGTCCCAGACCAGACCGCTCCCCTCTACCTGTCTGTGTAGCCAGCTTGTTGTCCACAGGCTGAGTCCACTGATCAGGCCCGGCTGGTTAGGTGGTCATCAAGGCCCAGGCTCCTTCCGCTCTCCTCCCCCTGCTCAGTCTGTGATATTACCCTCACAATCACACAATGGCTGCTGGGATCAAGGCACTACCTCTTCATTCCAAGCAAGAGGAAGAACACCAAGTTCAAATGAAAGAAAATGGCAACCGCTGTGGTCCTCTCACAGTGCTTTCTGGAAGTCATCCCCAGTGGATTTCATTCCCAATCCTTCGACTAGAACACCACCACCAAGCCACCCACCCCAAAGGGAAAGAAATACCAAGACAGCCAGTGGTTTAAGGGGGTGCATGACAAGTCTGGTCAAAACCAGAGACAGTGGATGTGGGCTGGGCACCAGGCGGCACCTCTGCCCCCTGGGCCGGCGCTCCTGGGCGGGGTGGGGTCTGACGAGGTCTCAGCCCAGCGACGGCCGAGCGCCAGCCCACTGCCGCCCTCAGGGCCGGCTGCTCAGCTCCGACAGCACTTGTATAACCACAGCTGCGGATGGCCTCCCAGACAGATCGCCGCGCCAGGCACACAGCAGCCGCTCCGTTATCTCTGTGTAACCAGCCTCCGCGGGGCGATACACAGCCTCCAATTGAAACGTTGCCTTTACAAATTGAACTCGGAGGGGCCGGAGGACGGCCATTGCCTTAATTATATTCCAAATTTTTCCATTTATCTCTTGCTGGCCGCTGCCGCAGGCCCCGGGTGCGGAGCACTGTATGAGTTGATGGATGGACGCTCCCGTGAGCCGGCCCCCCTCATTGTCTGTGAGATGCTCACTCAGCCGCCCTGGGGACCTGCCCCCCCCTCCAGCTGATGCACACAGCTTCCCCTGAACGCCGGCCACACGGCCGGGCCAACTGGGGGTCTGACTCCTGCCAGGTTCCAACCTGGATGCTGCAGCCCAGGCCTCCGCCTCTGAGCCGCTCACCACATTATGCTAATCCTCACACTGACATATTGCCTGCATAATGGCGGCCTATTTTTAAAGCTATCAAAGCCAGGAATCCCAGCCTGAATTTTCTCATCCTGGATAGCATGCCCTTGGCTTGGGATGTTCCTTGAGGAAGGGAACATTTGTAGGGAAGGAACTGGAGCTGGAATGAAGGCCGGGGAAGGGGGGGAGGAGGGAGGCTGTCTCTACAGGCCCTAGGGGGAGAGAGAGGGAGGGAGAGGGAGGGAGGGAAGGAGACAGAGACAGAGATAGAGACAGAAATATCTACAGACTTTTTCTAGGCACCCTTTATCACATTTTTTTAATTCCTTAGAGTTTTCTTAGAGTTCTTATTATGAATGGATTTTAAGCTTTATCAAACCATCCTTTTGTATGTTTGGTGTGTTGGTCCTGGGGCTTGAACTCAGGGCCTGGACGCTGTCCCTGAGCTTTCTCACTCAAGGTGAGTGCCTCTACCAATTGAGCCACAGCATCACTTCTGGCTTTTGGGTAGTTAATTGGAGATCAGAGTCTCACAGACTTTCCTGTCCTGGCTGGCTTCCAACCGCGATCCTCAGCTCTCAGCCTCCTAAGGAGCTAGAATACCAGAGTGAGCCACCAGCGCCAGCGTCAAATAACCTTTTAATCTATTGAAATGAACAAGTATTTATTTCTCCATTAACCACGAAGGGATACATGACAATGCTGTGTAGGGCGACGCCTAACTTGCCATTTGCTTGCTTTATATGTGTTTCCTTTAGGATGTCTGCGTCCATGCTTCTGAGCAGGTTTGCTCAGATTCTGTTCTCTCCCTTTTCTCAAGCGAGGTTCTCCACGGAGCAGGCGGGGTGGCTTTTTTCTTTAGAAGTATCTGTGTGAGGGAGGGGTCCCTCCTGCCTGAGCTCAGGGGGTCACCTCCTGTCTGAGCTCGGGAGGGGTCACCTCCTGCCTGAGCTCAGGGGTCACCTCCTGTCTGAGCTCGGGAGGGTCCCTCCTGCCTGAGCTCGGGAGGGTCCCTCCTGCCTGAGCTCAGGGGTCACCTCCTGCCTGAGCTCAGGGGTCACCTCCTGTCTGAGCTCGGGAGGGTCCCTCCTGCCTGAGCTCAGGGGTCACCTCCTGTCCAAGCTCGGGAGGGTCCCTCCTGCCTGAGCTCAGGGGGTCACTCCTGTCTGAGCTCGGGAGGGTCCCTCCTGCCTGAGCTCAGGGGTCACCTCCTGTCTGAGCTCGGGAGGGTCACTCCTGTCTGAGCTCGGGAGGGTCCCTCCTGTCTGAGCTTGGGAGGGTCCCTCCTGTCTGAGCTCGGGAGGGTCCCTCCTGTCTGAGCTCGGGAGGGTCACTCCTGCCTGAGCTCAGGGGTCACCTCCTGTCTGAGCTCGGGAGGGTCCCTCCTGCCTGAGCTCAGGGGTCACCTCCTGTCCAAGCTCGGGAGGGTCCCTCCTGCCTGAGCTCAGGGATCACCTCCTGTCCAAGCTCAGGAGGGTCACCTCCTGTCTGAGCTCGGGAGGGTCCCTCCTGTCTGAGCTCGGGAGGGTCACTCCTGCCTGAGCTCGGGAGGGTCACTCCTGCCTGAGCTCAGGGGGTCACCTCCTGTCTGAGCTCGGGAGGGTCACTCCTGTCTGAGCTCGGGAGGGTCCCTCCTGCCTGAGCTCAGGGGTCACCTCCTGTCTGAGCTCGGGAGGGTCCCTCCTGCCTGAGCTCAGGGGTCACCTCCTGTCTGAGCTCGGGAGGGTCCCTCCTGCCTGAGCTCAGGGGTCACCTCCTGTCTGAGCTCGGGAGGGTCCCTCCTGTCTGAGCTCGGGAGGGTCCCTCCTGTCTGAGCTCGGGAGGGTCCCTCCTGTCTGAGCTCGGGAGGGTCACTCCTGCCTGAGCTCAGGGGTCACCTCCTGTCTGAGCTCGGGAGGGTCACTCCTGTCTGAGCTCGGGAGGGTCACTCCTGCCTGAGCTCAGGGGGTCACCTCCTGTCCAAGCTCGGGAGGGTCACTCCTGCCTGAGCTCAGGGGTCACCTCCTGTCTGAGCTCGGGAGGGTCCCTCCTGTCTGAGCTCGGGAGGGTCCCTCCTGTCTGAGCTCGGGAGGGTCACTCCTGCCTGAGCTCGGGAGGGTCACTCCTGCCTGAGCTCAGGGGGTCACCTCCTGTCTGAGCTCGGGAGGGTCCCTCCTGCCTGAGCTCAGGGATCACCTCCTGTCCAAGCTCGGGAGGGTCACTCCTGCCTGAGCTCAGGGATCACCTCCTGTCTGAGCTCGGGAGGGTCCCTCCTGTCTGAGCTCAGGGGTCACCTCCTGTCTGAGCTCGGGAGGGTCACTCCTGCCTGAGCTCAGGGGGTCACCTCCTGTCTGAGCTCGGGAGGGTCACTCCTGTCTGAGCTCAGGGGTCACCTCCTGTCTGAGCTCAGGGGGTCACCTCCTGCCTGAGCTCAGGGGTCACCTCCTGTCTGAGCTCGGGAGGGTCCCTCCTGTCTGAGCTCAGGGGTCACCTCCTGTCTGAGCTCGGGAGGGTCACTCCTGCCTGAGCTCAGGGGGTCACCTCCTGTCTGAGCTCGGGAGGGTCACTCCTGTCTGAGCTCAGGGGTCACCTCCTGTCTGAGCTCAGGGGGTCACCTCCTGCCTGAGCTCAGGGGTCACCTCCTGTCTGAGCTCGGGAGGGTCCCTCCTGTCTGAGCTCGGGAGGGTCCCTCCTGCCTGAGCTCAGGGGGTCCCTCCTGTCCAAGCTCTCTGCTCTCAGAGGTGGCGATGGCTGAGTGGAACAGGGCGTTTCTTGGGACGAGGATTCTCGTGGTGGCAGGTGGTGGATGAGCCACTGCTCCGAGCCTCTGGCGTGTCGCATGACCGCATATCACACATCACAGCTCACGCTCACATTCTGTACAAGCTCTGTGGCAAACGTAGGATTCTGCTTTGTTTCAGGGCCGGTGACCTTAATCATTCCAGTGGTCTGGGGCCTGGGGATGGAGTTGTTCCTTCTTTCTGCCTGTTTGCTCAGAGTAAGTCCTGATCACCTGATTCACACTCCCATCCCTCCCTCCGCCCTGGTCTATGGTCTTGAGTCTCCACAAGCACCTGTGGGCAGCCACGGAGCCCTGGAGAGCCATCCTGATCACCTCTGTCTTTTCACTGGAGAATCTGGCCCCTTTAAAGTTAGTCTCATTTCGGAGCCTCTGCTATCGTGGTTGTGTCCTTGCCTGTGCAGCCCCTCGGACGCCCCTTCCTCCGTCTTGCTTTCGGGCCCAGTGTCTTTCGTTATTCTGCTTTCGTGCTGTGCCCTTAGCTGACTCTTCCGCTGTAGCTTTCTCAGGAATTTCTATCTCCTTCCCGAAACGTTAGCTGCCCCTCTCCTTCCCGAAACGTTAGCTGCCCCTCTCCAGCAGTGCTAGGAACCCACACACTCCTCCAGCGTATAAGCTTATGTGCTCTGGCACGTGTGGATGGTCATTTCGAGTATTTTTCTATTTTTGGCAGGCCTGGGGTTTGCAGGCCAGAGCTCGAGCCTACACAGTTCGATTGCTAGGCCGGCACTCCACCCATGAGTCATGCTGCTAGCCCATCTTTTCGCTAGTTAATTGGGGAGGGAGACTCTTAGGGGATTTTCTGCCCTGGCTGGCTATGAACTGCAGTGCTCTGGATTTCAGCCTCCTCAGTCGCCAGGATTACAAGCATGAGCCAGTGGCATCTGGCTGTTGTTTTTAATTCCTTAAAAATGTATACACGGGCTGTGTCACTTAGAAGTTTCTTTCCTGTGTGTGTATGTGTGGTAGGTAAATAAATATGTATCTGTGTGTGAGTGTGTGTGTGTATAAATGTGTGTTTCACAGAGCTGAGATGGAATCCAGGCCTTAGCATTCTAAGCAAGCACTCTACCACCGAGCCTCACCCCAGCCGTGTCAGTGTGTTCACAGTTTTATTGAGATAGACTTCACAACTCCCCTTCTTAAATACCACTCAGAGCTCTGCAGGTGGTCGGCAGAGCTGCTTAGTCTCCACACCCCCCCCCCTCCCGTCTCCCGCGTCTGTCTGCCTCACTCCCTGCTGCGCTCCCTCCCTCCCCGTCCCGGCCCTTCCGTGGGCATTCCAAATCCACGGTCCCGGGGTCCTCTGCCTGTGGCCTTGCCCGCTCAGCAGGCGTCCAGGTATAGGGGGCCTCAAGGCTCACTCGGCGTAAGTGTGCAGGTGCGGAGGACCTGTGTCCTCCACGGCTGGCTGGGGGACCTGTGTCCTCCACGGCTGGCTGGGGGGACCTGTGCCCCTCCACGGCTGGCTGGGGGACCTGTACCCCTCCACGGCTGGCTGGGGGACCTGTGCCCTCCACGGCTGGCTGGGGGACCTGTGCCCCTCCACGGCTGGCTGGGGGACCTGTGCCCTCCACGGCTGGCGGCAGGGCACAGGCTGCGTTTTGGGGCAGACGCCGTCCTCGGCACGCTGGTGGTGTCTGGACCCTCACACGTCCATGCACCCGCAGAGCAGCTGGATGCCCGGCCTCCAACCATGGTGCACGGGACACAAGAATTCCATCTCCTTACACACTCACTGCAGTGACGTGAAGTCACGCCGGGACTTGATCCCCGTGCCACGGGGCTGAAGGGGCGAGGCCACAGGAGCCTCTCGGGGAATGGAGTGAACACCCCCGGAACGGCCCCGGCACGGCGGGCCCTCCCACGGCCGTCCCCACGCCACCCGAGGACGGCCATGCGCCCTCCTGTGGGAAGCACAGAGCAGCCCCGGGCGGGCGGCTGGGGGCACTTCCCAGCTCCAGAGCGCAGGCTCACGCTCCTGGTCCTTGTAAGTGGCCTGGTTTTTGTGCGGCAGTGCAACCGGGCAGAACCACTGCCACGTGTTACCCTCCCGGGACAGTGGAAGGTGGTGTCTTGACGTGTTCCCGGTCTGCGTCCAACCACGTTCACGGCCACACCCTTCTGCCGCTGCATCTGCCCCTGGGTCAAAATGGCACCAAGATGTCCGACACCCAGGCGTGATTGGTGGCGGTGAGCTCGCGTAGCTTTTCTCCATCAGAAAGTATCTTTATTCCACCCTCAGTCCCTGCCGTGGCCAGCTCGGGCCTCGGGGCCAGTCGGCGTGAGTTTCTTCAGACAGCATAGCGTTGGGCCACGCATTCATCCACTGCCTCAGCCTGGCCTTTAACTGGCCACGTCTTCCCGCTCCCCGTGCATTTTTCTGTGTGACTAGAACTTTTCATCAGAAAGTGGAGATTCATTACTTAAGTGATTCTATTTTACATTTAAAACTGACAGAGGAAAGAAACAGATTAAAGAGTCAGAGCTCATCCTCTGAGTAGGTGGGAGATGCTTTTATTGTTTTCCTTAGATTCTATTTTCTCAGTTTTCAGAGGTGAACATGTGCTACTTTTTTATAAATAGGACAAATCAATACACATTAGAAACAGTGAAGTTATGAGAAATACTCTGTGGGTATAAATAGCTGATATCTGAGAAGGAACGGTAATGAAGGACAACTTGTGAATATTTAACTTGAACACAGGAGTGCAGACTGGAAGAGTTCTTTCTCTAGTTGTTTTCAGGAAGCCACAGGAGGCCCAGATGGAGAAAACCACAGGGACCTCGTGATACTCAGGAGGCTGAGATCTGAAGGACCGTGGTTCACAGCCAGCCTGAGCAGCAACGTCGTAGGACTCTTATCTCCAGTTAACCATCAAAAAGCCGGAAATGGAGCTCTGGCTCAAGGGGTAGAGTGCTACCTTGAGCAGAAAAAGCTCAGGGACAGAGAGAGCCCAGGCCCTGAGTTCAAGCACCAGGACCAGTACACACATAAAAATAAATTTTAAAAAAGTGTGATTAGGATGATGAAAGACAATTGTGGCCAAGACTCGAGCACCGGCCAGGTGGCCTACCAGAGAGGACCCAGGCTCCCCAGGGAGGGTGAAGGCGGCCCACTGGGGTGCCCCGAAACCGCCGGCACTGCCACGAAACACCTCATCCCTAGAGAGCATCCCAGAGCACACTGCACACGTTCTTATCAAACACCCAAGGAGGGGCCGGGAGTGGCGGCTCACGCCTGTGATCCTGGCGCAAGCATTTATTTGAGTGCCCTGGTCCTGAGTTCAAGCCTCAAAAATAAAGATCAAAAAGGCAAGCACATGAAAAGAGCAGTGATAAAGCTCCCCCTGTGTGCACAGCCCAGGAGATGATGGTGTGCAGAGCGAGGGAGCCTCACAGCCCAGGAGATGGTGTGCAGAGCGGGTCCTGCGGAGCCTCACAGCCCAGGAGATGGTGTGCAGAGCGGGTCCTGCGGAGCCTCACAGCCCAGGAGATGGTGTGCAGAGCGAGGGAGCCTCACAGCCCAGGAGATGGTGTGCAGAGCGGGTCCTGCAGAGCCTCGGCCAGGCCGGGGGCAGAAACAGCACCAAAACTCAGCTTCTCTTCTTCGTGCCGGTGCTGGGGCTTGAACTCTGGGCCGCCCACTCTCCCTTGGTTTTTTCACTCAAGGCCACGCTCTACCACTTGAGCCACAGCTCCACTTCCAACTTTTTGCTGGTTAACTGAAGAGTCTCACACTCTCCTGACCCAGCTGGATTCAAACAGCGATGCTCAGATCTCAGCCTCCTGAGTAGCTAGGATTACAGACGCCCACCTCGCTTTGCTCTAAGCACAAGCAACAAATCATGGCAAAAAGAAAGCGTTAAGGAAAAAAAAATTTTAAATCCCTTTGTAATAACATTCCAAGAAACGTACAATCCTCAAAACGCATCTGTAAACAATATGTGAAATTGTTAACTAAAAGCTACGAGACTTTGCTGAGACAAATTATGGTCCTGAATAAAAAGGAGAAATGAGCCACACTCATTCAGTGGCAGACCAGCGTTATTTAAATGTCAGTTCCAAATGGATTGCTGGCTGGATTCTAGATCTTCCAGTATCACACCCAGCAGGCTTTCTGTAGAAATTGATGAGCTCACTCTAGAATACAGACAGAATTACAAAGCATCTGAAAATAGCCCTGTGCCCTGGAACCTTCTCTGAGAAATGTTCTATTGAGCTTTTTTAGGATGTGGCTGCCGTACCTGAGGAACAAAATCTTTTGTTCCACTGCAGCTGCACGCACCAGGGGCTTGCTGTGGTACGAAGGTGAGGACCTAGAATACGGAAGGCAAACGCAACAGGGAAGACGCGCACTGCAGAATTCCTACGCCGAGTTCAGAGTTCCAATGAGGAAGCGTGGACACCCCCCCCCCCCCGCCTCCCCCAGAACCACGGCAGCACAGTCTGAAGGGAGGAACGAAGGTTCCAGGCGGCCAGTCCGCTTGATTTCAGACAGTCACACCAAAGCAATCCCCGGGGAAATGGGAACTCCCGGGAAATCCCAGGAGGGGCCAGGAATGGTTCCAATGAACTCTTGGAGAAGTCTAGACGGAAATACCGGCAAACTCTACCCCTGCCGTCAACATACAGGGTCCAGTGGAGAAAAGTCAAACTTCAAGGTTTTGGGGGTTTTTGTTGTTGTTTTTAAAGAAATCAGAATGTCTTTGTGTCCTGAAGACTGATAAAACGTTCCCGGGCTGGCTGGGAGCTGGTGGCTCACACCTGCAATCCTAGATACTCAGAAGGATGGGATTTGAGGACCACAGTTCAAAGCCAGGCCACGCAGGAAACGTCCATGGGACCCTGACCTCTAATTAACCATGCAAAAGTCAGACATGGAAATGTGGCTCAAGTGGTAGAGCACCAACCTTAAGTAAAAAAGCCAAGCAAGAATTTGAGGACCTGAGTTCAGGCTCCAGTCACACACACACACACACACACACACAAACACACACACGCAACTGTGTTTGCTGTATCCCCAGACTAAGACACAATTTCACTGAGTACAGAACAGTACTGATCTGAAAGCTAAACACAGATGTGGGCAACTTTTCTCTTGGGCCACAGTGGAGGCTGAGGCCCCCTGTCCGCGCCCCCTCCCCAGGCTGGGGTCTGGCCCCTCTGTCCCCCCCCCTCCCCAGGCTGGGGTCTGGCCCCTCTGTCCGCCTCTGCCCCCTCCCCAGGCTGGGGTCTGGCCCCTCTGTCCGCCTCTGCCCCCTCCCCAGGCTGGGGTCTAGCCCCTCTGTCCCCCCTCCTCCCCAGGCTGGGGTCTGGCCCCTCTGTCCGCCTCTGCCCCCTCCCCAGGCTGGGGTCTGGCCCCTCTGCCCCCCCCCCTCCCCAGGCTGGGGTCTGGCCCCTCTGCCCCCCCCTCCCCAGGCTGGGGTCTGGCCCCTCTGTCCCCCCCCCCCTCCCCAGGCTGGGGTCTGGCCCCTCTGTCCGCCTCTGCCCTCCCCCCAGGCTGGGGTCTGGCCCCTCTGTCCCCCCCCCCTCCCCAGGCTGGGGTCTGGCCCCTCTGTCCGCCTCTGCCCTCCCCCCAGGCTGGGGTCTGGCCCCTCTGTCCCCCCCCCCTCCCCAGGCTGGGGTCTGGCCCCTCTGCCCCCCCCCCTCCCCAGGCTGGGGTCTGGCCCCTCTGTCCCCCCTCCCCAGGCTGGGGTCTGGCCCCTCTGCCCCCCCCCCTCCCCAGGCTGGGGTCTGGCCCCTCTGTCCCCCCCCCCTCCCCAGGCTGGGGTCTGGCCCCTCTGTCCGCCTCTGCCCCCTCCCCAGGCTGGGGTCTGGCCCCTCTGTCCTCCCCCCAGGCTGGGGTCTGGCCCCTCTGTCCCCCCCCCAGGCTGGGGTCTGGCCCCTCTGTCCCCCCCCCCCCAGGCTGGGGTCTGGCCCCTCTGCCCCCCCCCAGGCTGGGGTCTGGCCTCTCCGTAGGGAGCCCTCAGGCTCAGCCCCCTCCCCCACAAGGCCTGCCCTCGGGGCCCCAGCCGGATGCAGCACGTGTGACCTCCCCGACCATGACATTCCTTCCAAGCCCAGGCCGCCCGCCAGCCCGGGTAGCCAGGGCCTGGGCCGCCTCTGCGGCTCCAGCCACCACGTGGCACAGCTTGGGGAACCGCTGGGTTCCTCAGAATTTCATCAACAGGAGCCACCCAAGCCAGGTGGGCGCAGTCTTCCGCTTGGTCCGCGGCCATCCTGATTTCATTCGTTGTTCACTCGTTCATCTATCCACCCGTGCTGAGCCCATGGTTCCAGGGTCTCCGTACGTGGCTGACAGTCCTTAACCCCCTGGTGTTTGAAACAAAGTCCTGACCGCTCAGTGCTTCGTTCACATGCACTGGGGAGATGGGGGGTCCCCGGCACCCCTCCACACCTTCCAGGCGTGTGCACCCAGGGCGGCAGCCTCCCTCTGCAGTCCCAGCGCGCCGAGTGCGAGAGGCCTCCAACCAGGGCCGCTGCTGCCCACTGCCCCTGCCCTCCAGGCCTGTCACCTGACACCCCTCCCTCCCTCCAGGCCTGTCACCTGACACCCCTCCCTCCAGGCCTGTCACCTGACACCTCTCCCCCCTCTCCAGGCCTGTCACTGGACGCCCCTCCCCCCCCCAGGCCTGTCACTGGACGCCCCTCCTCCCTCCCTCCAGGCCTGTCACTGGACGCCCCTCCCTCCAGGCCTGTCACTGGACGCCCCTCCCCCTCCCTCCAGGCCTGTCACTGGACGCCCTGGCTGCCCTGCCTTGCCTCCTCCCTGCTGCCTGACACTCAGGCAGATTCTCCTGCACTCACCCCAGTCGGGCGAAGCACTGTGGTCCCCAATCTCGGAGAGGTGGGGGCTTGCTTTCGTACGATCTGGGGATGGGGAAGGGTCAACAGCGCCCCCCGCCCCGCCGACAGAGGCCCCGGTCAGTGGCGCGTGCTGTGGGGTGGCAGCAGCAGGACTTTCTTGGCTCCTCCACAGCTCCAGCCCAAAGCAGGCCAGGCCCCGGTCCCACACTGACACAGCAGGGACTGCAGCTCACTGGGACTCACTTGGCAGGAATTACAAAAGGCAGGTGGGGAAAACCAGGGCCAGGCTTCTGCTGCCTGGAGGAAGGGGCCCCCAGCCTCGGACAGGAGCGCCCTCACCAGGGCAGCCAGCCTCGGACAGGAGCGCCCTCACCAGGGCAGCCAGGCCTTCCTAAGCTCCCGGCTGCTGCCATCACAGGTGAGAAGAGCTAGGGGGGAAGGAAGGGCGAGATGGCACCAGATCTGCACACGGCTCGGGAACCAGGAGGCGCTGGGCAGGACGGACAGACGGACGGACGGGCCGGCTCCGAGTGGATTTCCTCAGGAATGAAACCGTGCGTCTGCCCGTGTGCGCGTCTGCTCGCAGTGCAGTTGTTTCGGTCTAGAAGGCATTCCAAGCCTCGTGTGCATCTCACACCAAATTAGTCCCAGAAAAGACGTGTTTATGAACAGGGAAGAGGAGGGTTTAGGGCAGTGGAAGAGGCCGCCGAGGGCCACGTGGAAAGGCCCGGGCCCCAGCGCCTCAGGCTTGCACCCCGGGCGGGCTGAGGTCTTCGGGGACAGGACAGTGGCTGCCTCCCACCAGCTTTCATGAGGCCTGAGTAGCAGAGGCTGCAAAGGTTTCTGTTCCCAGAACAACTGAGTTCAGCAGCATCCCCCAGGAAGCTGTACCCAGGGAAGCGGGCACGAACGCGAACACTGCCGCCGCCTCTCCAGGCTGCCACGGGGAGCTGAGCTCGCACTGAAGCGCTGTAGTATGCTCAAGAGGCGGAGGTAGGAGGGTCAGAGTTCAAAGCCATTATCAGCAGGAAAGCAAGTCCACGAGACTCTTACCTCCATTAACCACCCAAAGCCTGAAGAGCTGTGGCCCAAGTGGCAGAGCTCTAGCCGGGAGCTAAAAAGCTAAGCGTTGATCATACAGAATAGTATTTATCAAAATGAACTCCAGAAAACGGAAATGAGGCTTTTTTTTTCCTTTTCGTCCTGTTTGTTCATTTTTGTCTTTGGGAGGGAAAGGAAGGCATAGAAACAGAGGGACCGAAACGCAGCCGTGGTGCTCACTGAGCACTGCGTTGAACCTGTGGGCGGGGATGGGAGGAAAACCTAGGAGAAAGCAAAGGGTGTCCAGAATGAAATCTGAGGTGTGTAACTATAACCCGTGTGCGTGGGCATGTGTGTGTGTCACCTTTGTAAAACAACGAAAAAAAAATTTTTTTTTTTTTTTGGGTCCGGTCGTGGGGCCTGAACTCTGGGCCTGGGCGCTGTCCCTCAGCTCTTCAGCTCAAGGCTAGCGCTCTACCTCTTGAGCCACAGCACCACTTCCGGCTTTTTTCTTTTTGCTTATGTGGTGCTGAGGAATCGAACCCAGGGCCTCAGGCATGCAAGGCAAGCGCTCTACCACTGAGCCACCTTCCCAGCCCCAACAATGAAAAATTTTAAAAAGTTAAGCAAACCAAGAAAAGTCAAGTATTAGGTTGCCGCGCATGCCTCCCAGCATTCTGTTTTGCAGTGCTGGGAACTGAGCTCAGGCTCCGTGCTTGCTGGGCAGGTGCTCTGCCACTTGATCCATGCCCCCGCCCCCTTCGCTCTATTTTTCAGACTGACGCACTTCTGTGCCAGTGCTGGTCTGGATCTAGCTCCCTGTGTGGCTGGAGGGCTCTCAAACCTTTGCCTGGGATGGCCTTGAACTATGGTCCTCCCAAGCTCTGTCTCCTGACTAACTGGGATTACAGCTGTGAGCCACCATGCCCAGCCACATTTTAGTTTATTTTTTAATACCATAAACACGGCTAAAAGCCTACATAAACAAAACCAGGTTGGGGTGCTCAGTTCTCTGTAATGGTGCTCAGGGATCCTGGGACCAATGCGTGAGAACCCCCTGGTCATACATGGACCCAGGACCTAGCGCATTCATGTGTGCAAATAAGCAACAAATGTTCACCAGGCACTTACTGTATGTCAGCTTGGTTACAGGTGTAAAGATACACGTGTTTCTCCTCACTACCCAGGAAGCAAAGAGGGAAGCAGAGTGCCACAGCCCGACAGTTCTGAGACCCCATCTTAATGGGTAAGAAGCTGGCTGTGGCGGCAGACACCTGCCGTCTCAGCGTAAAACAGGAGGACTCAAGTCCAGGCATCTGCCGTGGGAAAAAGCCAGGCCCTACCTCAAATAACAGTTTTTAAAAAGGGGCCTGCTGGTGTAGCTCAGCTCTAGAGCATCTAAGCAACAAATGTGAGGCCCTGGTTCAAATCCTAGTACCAGAACTAAAAGACAAAATAAACCTGCAGGCTTCCCATGGCCGCCTGGTGGACACAGGGTGACGGACGGAGGTCAGGAGTCGGCACGCTAAAAGCACACGCTGAAACTCGGCCATGCTGCCACGGGTGGACGACCGCAAGGTCAGTATGTTTAATGAGCTCAGGTCAAACCTGCCAGGGCCCGGCCAGCAGGGCAAGGGACCGTCCACAGGAGAGGAAACACAAACAGAAGCTCAATGCCCGCCTTCACCACCAAATTAGCTAACACTCAGCCCAGAGACACAAATACCCAGAGGGGGGCACAGAAGTTTCCGGAAGCCATTTAGTCAGCAGGCCGTGACGACCTTGCAGGTCTTGGTGTCCCGCCGCTGGATGGTCCACCCAGGAGCAACGCGGCGGGACTGGCCGGTGCTGCGTCACGCTGCCCCCACCTGGAGCCCAGGGGCACAGCCCAGCCTGGGAATGTCCACCATGCAGCATGGAGCCAGGAGGGAAATCAAGGCAGGGAGCAGCGCAGACTGGCACCAAATCATTACATTTGCCTTTGTCTTTAAAGCACGCTGGCGGCGGGTGGGAAACCCGGCAGCTTTGTGACCCCGCGTGGGGAGTCCTCATGTCCAAGGGCGGATCGGGGTGGATCGGAGAGCAACGGCTGCCGGACCCCAGCACTGTGGGCAGCGGCCCAGTGCCCACCGCCAGGGCCAGCTTCCGAACCCCGAGCCCCGTCTGCGCCTCCTCGAAGGCCCTGAGCGAACACTCGCTAAGCAGAGGGACCCGAGTCACCCGGGGCTGCGGACGGGGCCTCAGCCCCAAAGCTGTCCCAAGAGGCCTGTGTCCTGTGTGCCCAGGGGAGCTGCTGAGGGGCCTCGCCACGCCAGCGTGCCCGCCTCCCATCACTATGCTCCAGCCGCAGGGACGGGCGTGCGGCCCGGGCCAGCCTGCAAACTTCCTCGCTCCCACTCGAGGCCTGCGGACACGGCTTGTTCCCTGCAAGTCCCCACAATGCTTCCGGACGTGACACTGCAGCAGCCACGCAGGCTGACTGACCTGATGGCCGCGCAGCGAGCCACCGGCTCTCCACACCGAAGGAGTGAAAACCCCCGCAGGCGCGGAGCCCCTCCCGCCTTGCCCCGTTCCCTGCAGGTCCCCCGTCCCTGCTGGTGCCCGGGCTCTGGGGGTCCCCCAGGGTGGCACAGGCCCCGGGGCAGCTTCGTGTGGAGACCGCTCCCGTACCAGCCATGACGGGACCCCTGGCCCCTCCAACAAGGCTTCTTCGGAGTCCGAGGTAGGGCGAGCCGGGGGCCCTCTCCCCTCTCCTCTGCTCCCCTCTGTCCTATCCTCCCACCCCCACTCCCCTTCCAGGCTTCAGACCAGCACAGCAGCGCCAGCACAAGGCATCAGCACTAAGCACCAAGAAACAAAATACAATCGCATCCCCAAACCCAGCCAGCGGCTCAGACAGGCAGACAGCCTGGACACAAAGGGGGAGCCTCGCAGGTTGGGTCAGGGCAGCAGCGGCTCTGACCCAGAGCCCGAAGCCAATGGGGGCAGCCTGGGGCCGTGCAGGGGCCCGAGCCCTCCCCTGGCCCAGCGGCCCCGCTAAAACCCTCCTGGTCTGGGAGTGGCTGGTCCTGGCAGCTTCAGGACCTTCCAAGCAGCTGCGGCAGGCCAGGCCGGGCGCACTCCCCCGCGGCGCCTCCTCAGGACGCCCCCGAGGGCTGACCCCACCCCACCCAGCCAGTACCAAGGCTGATCCCGGCGCCCGAGGCCCCATCTAGACCTTGTGCGGCAGGGCAGCTGGGCTAACCCAATGTATCCGCGCCGGTGCCGTGGCCTGCGAAACCCGAGCTCCACCGACACCCTTGCCCTTCACGGCCACGTGGCCGCCCCGGTGGAGCGCGAGGGTCCCGGGAGCCCAGCTCGGAGTTCCCAAGTCATGGCCGTCTGTGGGTGGGCACAGACGTGGCGGTCCACTGTGCTCAAGCCAGGACCACACGGACAGGAACAGGAGAGATGCCCCAGCCCGCCCACCCACTGTCAGCTGGCCAGGTACACACTACCCATTTGGCACTGAGGTATGGCGGGGAGCACAGTCCACAGAGCCTAAGTCCCAGGACTGAGGTCTCAATCGTCCACCGTGAAGAAAGCATGGCGGTCCGCCCAAGGCCCAGCTCTGGACCCCTGCCCGGGGCCTGCGCCAGCTCTGCATCGCTGCACCCGGCGGGCCCTGGCGCTCTGCCATCCCAGCTCCTCTGGGCCAGCTCGAATGGTAATCCTGTCTTCCTGGACAAAGTCTGGACATGGTGGCCAGGCGGGGGAAGGCAGGCTCCACACAAGGCATCCTTGGAGACCCGGAGATGGTGAGTGGTTCAAGGGCCGAGGCCAAGGCCACGGGGATGGACGGGGAAGGTCTGGAGCCAGAGCAGGTCCATCACGGCCACCTGGACGCGGGTGGCCTGGGCACTCTCCACTGGAGATCCTGGGCAGCGCCTGTGGTCAGGAGAGCCCCTCCCCAGCCGCCATCCCACACAGGCCCGGGTGTCACAAAGACATCGCTGGGCAGCCTGACAGAGCTGCCCACGGCGTGGACAAGTTCCAGGTTCTTCCAACTCGTGGCATTGTGGGAACACGAGGGGTCAGAAGCAGGCCTGGACCGAGGGGTAACCTCTGGGGATCTCCCTTTGCTGCAAGACTGGGGGACAGAGAGAAGCCGCCCCCCCCCCCCCACCTTCCCCAGATGCGACATCCCTCCGGAACAGGCTCACTTGGCCACCAAGAACAAGAGCGAGGCCCGGCCGGGGTGTGCAGGCTGGACGTGGACCGGCCTGGCTTCTTTCTGTGTCCCAGAGGGCGTGGACGAGACAGGGCAATGATGCAGGGCACAGGAAGAGCATGGAGAAGAGCCGCAAGTGGCCAGGCTGGAAAGGCTGGGGCCGCGGGGTCCCAGGGCATGCTAAGAGCGTGCGGGGATGCCCAACGGGCAGAGCTGGGACGTGTGGTGTGGCCGGGTGTCCAGGACGGGGGATGCATGCGCCTTGCTGGGGGAAGGAGCCAGCAAGGAACAGGAAGCACACGGCGGCGGGTGGCAGAGGGAAGCCCAGGACGGTGGCGGGAAGCCTCCTACCAACAGCTGAGGCACACCCATGTCTTCAACCGGGGGATGCCGGGGGGTGGATTGTCCTTCCTGGGGGATGCCGTGGGGTGGTCTGTCCTTCCTGGGGGATGCCGTGGGGTGGATTGGTCTTCCTGGGGGATGCCGTGGGGTGGATTGGTCCTTCCCGGGGGATGCCATGGGGTGGATTGGTCCTTCCCGGGGGATGCCGCGGGGTGGACTGTCCGGTCTGTCCTTCCCGGGGGATGCCGTGGGGTGGATTGTCCGGTCCGTCCTTCCCAGGGGATGCCGTGGGGTGGATTGTCTGGTCCGTCCTTCCCGGGGGATGCCGTGGGGTGGATTGTCCGGTCCGTCCTTCCCGGGGGATGCCGCGGGGTGGATTGTCCGGTCCGTCCTTCCCAGGGGATGCCGCGGGGTGGACTGTCCGGTCCTTCCCCGCGGCCGTCGGGGCTGTGGTGCCGGTGCTGGACCCCTAAGGGTTCGGCGCTCGGGCGGGCAGGGCCGGGGCCGGCCTGGCGCGGTCGCGGGCCGGGTGGACCGGGCAGGGCCCCGCGCCCGCAGCCTCGGGCGGGCGGCTGGGCCCCGGGCGCGGGCGCGCGGCCTGGCCCGCGGCGTGGGCCCGGCTGGCGGCCGCCGTCTTCCGGATCTGGGCGCGCCGCGCGTGCCGGCGCGGGCTCTTGTAGGTGCGGCGCAGCTCGGCCAGGAAGGCCTGGTAGTCGGTGCGCAGCGGGCTGCCGGGCTGCATGTGCGGGATGGCCCAGCGCTCCGCCTCGCCGGTGAGCCGCGACACCAGGAAGGCCACCCGCTCGGCCTCGCCCGGGAAGCGCGCGGCCTGGAAGATCATGAAGCGGTCCATCTGCATGAGGAAGCCGGCCAGCCGGCCGGGGTCGCCGGAGAAGGGCTCGGGCAGGGAGGTGGGCGGCGTGGTGGCGGGGCGCGCGCCCGGCGCGGCGGGCGCGGGCGCGGGGGCGCGCAGGGCGCCGGGCACGCGCGCGCGCGCGCGCAGCAGGCTCAGCTCGGCCGTCACGCTCTCCAGCATGTGCGTCAGGCTGGCCTTCTCGGCGCGCAGCGTGGACGCCTCGCGCCGCAGCGCCGAGTTGGTGAGGCGCAGCGAGGTCAGCGTGTCCAGCGCGGCGCCCGCGGGCGCGGCCGGGCCGCCCGCCGGGCGCGCGCCCTCCGCCTGCGCCGGCCGCGGCTGCACCATGGCGGCCCCGCGACGGCGCCCCGCGCTCACGGCCGCTCGTCCCCGGTGCGGCGCCGGCGGCGGGGCTCGGAGACCGCGCGGGCCGCGCCGGTTACCATGGAGACCGCCCCGGCCCCGGAGCTCCGCGTCGCTTCAGGCCCGGGCCCCGGAAGTGGCGGTGCGCACCCGCCTCCCGGGCCGCGGCCGCTTGACCTTCTCAGCAGCCAATCCGCGATGAGCAGCCAATCAACGGGCAGCTAACCGGCGATGAGCAGCCAGCCCGCGATGAGCAGCCAATCAACGGGCAGCTAACCGGCGATGAGCAGCCAGCCCGCGATGAGCAGCCAATCAACAGGCAGCCAACCAGTGGTGGGCGGCCAATCAACGATGAGGACCCCATCCACGGGCAGCCAACCGGTGATGGGCCCCCGTCCCCGGAGCGGCGAGGCCGTCGCCGCCTCCGGCCGGGAGCGCCCGGCTCCGTCCCGGCGGGGCGGACGCTTCCTGTGGGCGGTGCTTGACTGGGTTTGTGGCGCTGGCCTGTCTTCTTGTGTCTGGGAGGTAACAGACCCAGTTTCCAAAGAAAGCCCTCCTCCCGGGAGAGCGCGAGCTGCCGCGGCTCCTCCGGCCCTTGGCTGGCTCGCCCCGGCGCAGTGCCCGGCGCCGACCTGCTGGCTTCGGGTCACTGGCCGACCTGCTGGCCTCTCGGGTCACTGGCCGACCTGCTGGCCTCTCGGGTCACTGGCTGACCTGACCTGCTGGCCCTCGGGTCACTGGCCGACCTGCTGGCCCTCGGGTCACTGGCCGACCTGCTGGCCTCTCGGGTCACTGGCCGACCTGCTGGCCTCTCGGGTCACTGGCTGACCTGACCTGCTGGCCTCTCGGGTCACTGGCCGACCTGCTGGCCTCTCGGGTCACTGGCCGACCTGCTGGCCTCTCGGGTCACTGGCTGGCCTGACCTGCTGGCCTCTCGGGTCACTGGCCGACCTGCTGGCCTCTCGGGTCACTGGCTGGCCTGACCTGCTGGCCTCTCGGGTCACTGGCCGACCTGCTGGCCTCTCAGGTCACTGGCTGACCTGACCTGCTGGCCCTCGGGTCACTGGGTTCCGGGCGGGCCCACCGCAGGCAGCTCCCAGCCCGGTGCTGTTACTGCCTGCCACACACAGCCACGGCCCCCTTGATCGTTTTCAAAACCACCCAGGCCAATGTGCCAGCCCAAAGCTGGCTACCGACTGGGCGTCCGGATGGCCTTCCAGAGTGACTGGCCGAGCACCCGGACCAGTTCCACACCAGAGCGAAGCTGAAGAGGCTCCACGGGGCCTTCCGCTGCGGTTTGCAGCCTCTGGGCGCCAGCCGGCCCAGGATGGAGACAGATGGGGGAAGGCTCCATGCGGGGAGAGGATGCTGTGTCCCGCTGCGCCCACCGTGTGCGTTTGTGGACAGCTGGGGACATCGAGAGCCTGAGGTGCCCAGAGGAAGAGGGAGAAAGCCCTTCGGCTCTGGAAGAGCTCCCAGGCCAGATGGGAGCAGAAGCTGGTTTACTTCAGAAGTAGAAATTGGGAGCCAGGTGCTGGTAGTTCACACCCATAATCCTAGCTACTCAGGAGGCTGAGATCTTAGGATTGCAGGTTGAAGTCTGTGAGACTCTTACGTCCAATTATCCAGCCAAAATGTTGGAGGTGGAACCGTGGCTCAGGTGATAGAGAGCCAGCCTTGAATGAAAAAGCTCAGGGACAGCACCCAGGCCAAGTTCAAGCCTCAGTACTGTGCGTGTGTGTGTGCATGACCGCTCGCGCGCGCGCACGCACACACACACACACACACATTGGCCTGGGCTGGACTGAACCTCCCCCCCCCAGCCTCCCACACACGCACACGTGCACACACACACGCACACATTGACCTGGGCTGGACTGAAGCTCCCCCTCCCCCTCAAGCCTCCCACACTTGCCCATCCAGTCTTGTGGGTCGACACTCTTTCCCCACCTTCCATATCAGAGTTGAACCTCTCCAGGTCCCTGAATAAGAAGTATCAGTGAGTTGCCTGCTGCCTTCCCAGTGTGGTTGACCTTAAATATCTTATATTCACAGGTGCATTAAGTGGAAGGCGACCCTCATTTCAGAACCACATTCCTTTGTAGCTCACCTTAGTTCAAATAGCATACACAATGGCAGCCCATAAAGACAGGGCAGGGCGCCGGGCGCTGGTGGCTCACGCCTGTAATCCTAGCTACTCAGGAGGCTGAGATCTGAGGATCGCGGTTCAAAGCCAGCCCGGGCAGGAGAGACCGTGAGACTCCTATCTCCAATAAACCACCAGAAAACCGGAAGTGGCGCTGTAGCTCAAGTGGTAGAGCGCTCGCCTTGAGCTGAAGAGCTGAGGGACAGCGCCCAGGCCCAGAGTTCAAGCCCCACGACCGACAAAAAAAAAAAAAAAAAAAAGACAGGGCAGGGCATTTTGTTTTTCTTTTGAAACGAAGAGAAACAGGGAGAGTGTTTGGCTTCTGGTCCCAGATATTGCCACGAGTCATGCTCTGATGCGTCCGCCTCAGCTGTGGGCCAGATCAACAAACGATACAAAGAAAATGTTGAACAGATACAGCTGGGCCTGACAATCGAGCTTGGCTATGGTCTACAGACACCGACTGCCAGGCCTGCTGGGCTGTGGGTCCTGAGGTATGGTAGGGACATGGAGGCAGGCATGGAGCCAGGCTTCGGATCTCCAGCCAAGGGCTGGGGAAGAGAAGGGTCACCGCTATGTCAGAAGGAGTCTGAGATACAAGGATCACTGTTCGAAGCCAAACAGGGCAGAAAAGTCTGTGAGACTTACCTCTCTCTCTAATGGATCAGCAAAAGGCCAGATGTGGAACTGTGGCTCAAGTGGTAGATCTCCAGCTTTCAGTGAAAAAGCCAGGCAAGAGCACAGGGCAGGCCCTGAGTTCAAGCCCCAGCACCAGCACAAAAATGTTTTTAAAGAAATACATTTTCTTCAAAAGGGAATTACAAGGAAGCAGTTTCTGCAGTTTCTCCAGGTAAGCCGCACTGCCCCGGCCGCCTGCACAGGTTATGTGGGTGTTAGTCTGAAGGTGCTCTGTGTCTCAAGGGGCCCTCGTTATTCTGCTGTGGGCAGAATCTTGTGGTGATCCTACCCAAAGTTGCATTCTGTGATCCTAAGTTCACACCGGTTGACACCTTCAGAAAATAGTCCTGAAGACAGTGTTGAGAAAGCCCTGATTCTAGAGATGGACGTCCAAGTAGACTTAAATGGCTAAATGAAGACTGTTTTGAGTGTGTGTGTGTGTGAAAATGTGAAACTATCAGCTGGGCATGATGGCACACCACTATAACCCCAGCTCTGGGAAGTGGAGGCAGGAAGATCACAAGTTTGAGGCCAGCTAGGACTACATACCAAGACCCCACCAGGGAAACAAAGTCGGGGCTGACAGAGTGGCTGTATCAATAGATGAGTTGCCCAGCAAGCGCCAGGCCCTGAGTTCAGTTCCCAGAGTGCCAATCAGTCAATACAAATAAAAGCAAAATGAAAACAAACATGTACATAACCCAAGCCAAGTGTCTCTATACGTTCTGCCCTTGTGCTTGCAGTCTGGGTAGGTTTCCTCGATGAATATTTTCATAAGCCGAAATTCATTCCCCTCAAAATGTTTATTATTCTTTTGAAATGTTTCATCAATTCAGATGCTTGAAAATAGTAGGCCTTCATTTCCTTCCACTGCCGTGCAAAATATAAATCTCTCTAATTAAAACTGGGAATCACATCAAAAGATGGGGCCCACACGCTGACATAGCCCAGAAACAATGATGGAGTTAGAAAGAAACCTGACCGCACACCGGAGGCCCCTCAGCACTGCGTTCCTCCCTCTCCTCCCTCGGCTTTGTCAGGCTGTGCTTCGGTGTTTGTCTCCGGGCAAGGGCTGGTTCTAATCATTACAATCTGAGAACAGTTCAAACTTTGAAACTCTTGGCACTCATTTACTGAACACTTCGATTAAAGATTTCCGACAGATTTGACCACAATGCAACGCACACAAAGAAAGGTCTTTACAAAATGTTCGATGTTGCCGCCGACAGCAGGTCAGTGTTCGTTGCAAATCTTCAAGGTTGCAAAGTCTGACGAATGCCAAAAAAAGAGAAGAAAAGGGACTTGTGCCAGGCTCCAGTGAGTCTTTGTATTTGACATTAACTTTATCACGAGTTTGAGCCCACATCTGCTGCTGCCCCGATGAGTATATCCACAGCCTCGACAGCCAGAGCGTCTGTTCCGGGTCACAGAATAGCAGGGGTTCTTTGGACGCTTTCACCTCAACAAGCACACTGCTGCTCTGCTTATTCCTTTTCCTGGTTTCCAAACTGGGCCTTGAACTTGGAGCCTTCTGCTTGCATAGACAGGCTCTCTACCCCTTGAGCCAAACTCCCAGCCCCTTTTGCGGTGGCAATTTTTCCAATGGGGTCTTACATCGCTGCCCTGGCCGTGAAGAACCTTGATCTCCCTGTTCCTTTTCCAAGGTAGCTGGGATGACAGGCAGGTGACAGCTGTTTTAATTGGTTGGCATGAAGGTCGCAAGTGTTTCCTTTTCCTTGTTCAGGCTGGTTGGTGTCCAGTAAAGATCTTCCTGCCCCCTCCAGCTCCCAAGCAGCTGGGTTACAGGCTGAGCCGCCGGCCCAGCTTCGCTGCTGCCTGTTGTGGCAAGAATGCTGCTTTTCATCAGAGAGCTGCGGCCAATCCTCACTGGACTCCCTCCTCCCACTGGGCCGGGCGCAGCTTGTGATTTTTGTTTGGACCAAGGCTGGAAGACAATTTGACACAGATTAGAAAATGGGGGGAAGTGGACACAGTGTATGTCTGGCCCCCCCAAATCCCAGCAAGTGAGACTGTCCCCCAGGGGCTGAAACCTGGAAATAACCCAAGACTCACAGCCAGGAGGACTGGTGTCAGCAGGGAATCTCAGACCGGAGTGTACACTGGAATGTTCTGGAAGGGCTGACCCTGCATCCGCGTGGAGCTTCTGACCCAGAGGTCTGAGGCAGTGAGGATCTGCACGCGTCTCCAATCCACTCTGAGATGTTGTTGTCCCCTGACTGTTCCCCGGCCTGGGAACCCACTTAGAGAGCTGGAATATTGCACGGGAATGAAAATGGACAGGCCGGGATGGCTGAGGTCTGCAGACCACCTGTCCTGGTACACTGCCCTATGCTCTGTAGCTGGGGCCTCGGCTGTGTACCCCTGGGGAGGCCCGGGGAATCCCTACCACGCTCTGGAACGGCCCTGCAGGGGGGCAGCCCTGGGCCGGCGTCCCGCATCCCTCCTCCCTCCTCCCTCCTCCCTCCTCCCTCCGCCCTCCGCCCTCCTCCCTCTGCCCTCCTCCCTCCGCCCTCCTCCCTCCTCCCTCCGCCCTCCGCCCTCCTCCCTCTGCCCTCCCCCCTCCTCCCTCCCCCCCCCTCCTCCCTCCGCCCTCCTCCCTCTGCCCTCCTCTCTCCTCCCTCCTCCCTCCGCCCTCCTCCCTCCTCCCTCCTCCCTCTGTCCTCCACCCTCCTCCCTCCTCCCCTCCGCCCTCCTCCCTCCTCCCTCCTCCCTCCGCCCTCCTCCCTCCGCCCTCCTCCCTCCTCCCTCCTCCCTCCTCCCTCCTCCTTCCGCCCTCCTCTCTCCTCCCTCCTCCCTCCGCCCTCCTCCCTCCTCCCTCCGCCCTCCTCCCTCCCGCCCTCCGCCCTCCTCCCTCCGCCCTCCGCCCTCCCCCCCCCGCCCTCCGCCCTCCCCCCCCGCCCTCCGCCCTCCCCCCCCCGCCCTCCGCCCCCCCCCCCCGCTCTCTGGGGACCCGGCCCAGGCCGGCCTGCAGCTGCTGCCCACACCACTCAGCAGCTGTTGCCACCCAGTGAGCTCAGCTCTTCCCCTTGGGGTGGGGAGGCGTGAGCAAAGCATGCTGGGAGTCCCGTCTGTCTGTCTGTCTGGGGGTGTGGGTCCATTTATCTCTGGAAGTTCTGTCTTGGTGGCCGTGTGGGACATGGGGGGAAGGGTCACGGATGCTCCTCTGAGCCGTCCACGTTCTAGAATCTCTTTGGTGAGCGATGGCACCTTCCAGCTGCCCCTGAAGCGCCGGCGGTGACACGTGTGTCCGGCAGCGCGTGCGGCCCTTTGTGTTTGGTTTGTTGCTGAGAAATCCGCTGTCAGGATCTGATGGGGGGGGATCACCCCGCGCGCAGACTCTGGCTCCGGCTCTGTGGCCTCCGGGCCGTCTCGTCCAGGGGCACACGCACCTCGGCCACTTTTGCTGCGGAACAGCAGCTCGGAGCACGGCACCCGGCACAGCGCGGTGGATGTGTCCCACGGCTCTGCCAGAAAGCTCCAGCACACGTGCGTGGTGTGTGCATGCGTGCGTGTGTGTGTAAAGGTGAAGCCCTCTTCTCCAGGCAGCGCGGCCCGGCAGGGGAGCGTGGTGCTGGCGCTCTCGGGAGGCCGAGGTGCAGACCGGTCCCCCAGGCTCTGCACAGGACGTGAGACCCTGCCTCGAAAACCCCGCACCAAAGGAAGTGACACAGAAGAGCCGCCGGAGCCTGCGCGGCCGGCGCCGGGTAAATAATTGATGCGCCTGGCGCAGGGAGCAGGGGACGCTCCTCCAGCGGCAATTGTGCATCAAGGCGGCGGCACGCAGAGCTGCCCTTTCCGGGCCACCGGGGAGCCGGCATTTCTTAAAAATAGAATGTCCTGAGCAGCCTCTCTCCAGAGGTCGTCCTCCGAGGTGCCCCAGCTGCGGAGTGAGCGCACAGGTCGGGGGAGGGAGTCAGAACTTCTCACCAGCTGCCGGGGCGGCGATGGTGCGGGACAGAGCACCCCGGCCACCCCGGCAGCCCCCCGCGCCTTCCCGAGGACATTAGAACCGAGAGCAGGGGGGCGGGAATCAGAAGGTGAAGAGCAAAGGCCCTGGGGTGCGATGGAGTTAAACGCCATTCCTTCCTGAGCTCCAGGAAGACTGGATCTCACAGAGCCCCGGACCCATAGACACCGTGTTCCCGAGTCTGGGCCAGGCAAAGGGGAGCCCACAACCCCTGCCCCGTGGTTCTCAGAACAAATACGGAAAGACACAAGTGACCGGGTGCTGGGAGCCTGTAATCTTAGCTACTCAGGAGGCTGGGATCATGGTTGCAGAGCAGCCTGGGCAGAAAAGTCTGTGAGACTCTATTTCCAGTTAACAGCCGAAAGCCAGGCGGGCAGTGTGGCTCAAGTGGCGGTGGAAGCCATTGGATTGGCTTCTTGGAGCCTGGGGATGACTTAGTGAGGGGAAGG
>NW_024871518.1:5000-22500 GCF_019054845.1 Dipodomys spectabilis
CCTAACCCTAACCCTAACCCTAACCCTAACCCTAACCCTAACCCTAACCCTAACCCTAACCCTAACCCTAACCCTAACCCTAACCCTAACCCTAACCCTAACCCTAACCCTAACCCTAACCCTAACCCTAACCCTAACCCTAACCCTAACCCTAACCCTAACCCTAACCCTAACCCTAACCCTAACCCTAACCCTAACCCTAACCCTAACCCTAACCCTAACCCTAACCCTAACCCTAACCCTAACCCTAACCCTAACCCTAACCCTAACCCTAACCCTAACCCTAACCCTAACCCTAACCCTAACCCTAACCCTAACCCTAACCCTAACCCTAACCCTAACCCTAACCCTAACCCTAACCCTAACCCTAACCCTAACCCTAACCCTAACCCTAACCCTAACCCTAACCCTAACCCTAACCCTAACCCTAACCCTAACCCTAACCCTAACCCTAACCCTAACCCTAACCCTAACCCTAACCCTAACCCTAACCCTAACCCTAACCCTAACCCTAACCCTAACCCTAACCCTAACCCTAACCCTAACCCTAACCCTAACCCTAACCCTAACCCTAACCCTA
Source organism: Dipodomys spectabilis (assembly GCF_019054845.1). Lineage (NCBI taxonomy): Eukaryota > Metazoa > Chordata > Mammalia > Rodentia > Heteromyidae > Dipodomys > Dipodomys spectabilis. The sequence goes on from NW_024871518.1 coordinate 5,581, forward strand.
ACCCTAACCCTAACCCTAACCCTAACCCTAACCCTAACCCTAACCCTAACCCTAACCCTAACCCTAACCCTAACCCTAACCCTAACCCTAACCCTAACCCTAACCCTAACCCTAACCCTAACCCTAACCCTAACCCTAACCCTAACCCTAACCCTAACCCTAACCCTAACCCTAACCCTAACCCTAACCCTAACCCTAACCCTAACCCTAACCCTAACCCTAACCCTAACCCTAACCCTAACCCTAACCCTAACCCTAACCCTAACCCTAACCCTAACCCTAACCCTAACCCTAACCCTAACCCTAACCCTAACCCTAACCCTAACCCTAACCCTAACCCTAACCCTAACCCTAACCCTAACCCTAACCCTAACCCTAACCCTAACCCTAACCCTAACCCTAACCCTAACCCTAACCCTAACCCTAACCCTAACCCTAACCCTAACCCTAACCCTAACCCTAACCCTAACCCTAACCCTAACCCTAACCCTAACCCTAACCCTAACCCTAACCCTAACCCTAACCCTAACCCTAACCCTAACCCTAACCCTAACCCTAACCCTAACCCTAACCCTAACCCTAACCCTAACCCTAACCCTAACCCTAACCCTAACCCTAACCCTAACCCTAACCCTAACCCTAACCCTAACCCTAACCCTAACCCTAACCCTAACCCTAACCCTAACCCTAACCCTAACCCTAACCCTAACCCTAACCCTAACCCTAACCCTAACCCTAACCCTAACCCTAACCCTAACCCTAACCCTAACCCTAACCCTAACCCTAACCCTAACCCTAACCCTAACCCTAACCCTAACCCTAACCCTAACCCTAACCCTAACCCTAACCCTAACCCTAACCCTAACCCTAACCCTAACCCTAACCCTAACCCTAACCCTAACCCTAACCCTAACCCTAACCCTAACCCTAACCCTAACCCTAACCCTAACCCTAACCCTAACCCTAACCCTAACCCTAACCCTAACCCTAACCCTAACCCTAACCCTAACCCTAACCCTAACCCTAACCCTAACCCTAACCCTAACCCTAACCCTAACCCTAACCCTAACCCTAACCCTAACCCTAACCCTAACCCTAACCCTAACCCTAACCCTAACCCTAACCCTAACCCTAACCCTAACCCTAACCCTAACCCTAACCCTAACCCTAACCCTAACCCTAACCCTAACCCTAACCCTAACCCTAACCCTAACCCTAACCCTAACCCTAACCCTAACCCTAACCCTAACCCTAACCCTAACCCTAACCCTAACCCTAACCCTAACCCTAACCCTAACCCTAACCCTAACCCTAACCCTAACCCTAACCCTAACCCTAACCCTAACCCTAACCCTAACCCTAACCCTAACCCTAACCCTAACCCTAACCCTAACCCTAACCCTAACCCTAACCCTAACCCTAACCCTAACCCTAACCCTAACCCTAACCCTAACCCTAACCCTAACCCTAACCCTAACCCTAACCCTAACCCTAACCCTAACCCTAACCCTAACCCTAACCCTAACCCTAACCCTAACCCTAACCCTAACCCTAACCCTAACCCTAACCCTAACCCTAACCCTAACCCTAACCCTAACCCTAACCCTAACCCTAACCCTAACCCTAACCCTAACCCTAACCCTAACCCTAACCCTAACCCTAACCCTAACCCTAACCCTAACCCTAACCCTAACCCTAACCCTAACCCTAACCCTAACCCTAACCCTAACCCTAACCCTAACCCTAACCCTAACCCTAACCCTAACCCTAACCCTAACCCTAACCCTAACCCTAACCCTAACCCTAACCCTAACCCTAACCCTAACCCTAACCCTAACCCTAACCCTAACCCTAACCCTAACCCTAACCCTAACCCTAACCCTAACCCTAACCCTAACCCTAACCCTAACCCTAACCCTAACCCTAACCCTAACCCTAACCCTAACCCTAACCCTAACCCTAACCCTAACCCTAACCCTAACCCTAACCCTAACCCTAACCCTAACCCTAACCCTAACCCTAACCCTAACCCTAACCCTAACCCTAACCCTAACCCTAACCCTAACCCTAACCCTAACCCTAACCCTAACCCTAACCCTAACCCTAACCCTAACCCTAACCCTAACCCTAACCCTAACCCTAACCCTAACCCTAACCCTAACCCTAACCCTAACCCTAACCCTAACCCTAACCCTAACCCTAACCCTAACCCTAACCCTAACCCTAACCCTAACCCTAACCCTAACCCTAACCCTAACCCTAACCCTAACCCTAACCCTAACCCTAACCCTAACCCTAACCCTAACCCTAACCCTAACCCTAACCCTAACCCTAACCCTAACCCTAACCCTAACCCTAACCCTAACCCTAACCCTAACCCTAACCCTAACCCTAACCCTAACCCTAACCCTAACCCTAACCCTAACCCTAACCCTAACCCTAACCCTAACCCTAACCCTAACCCTAACCCTAACCCTAACCCTAACCCTAACCCTAACCCTAACCCTAACCCTAACCCTAACCCTAACCCTAACCCTAACCCTAACCCTAACCCTAACCCTAACCCTAACCCTAACCCTAACCCTAACCCTAACCCTAACCCTAACCCTAACCCTAACCCTAACCCTAACCCTAACCCTAACCCTAACCCTAACCCTAACCCTAACCCTAACCCTAACCCTAACCCTAACCCTAACCCTAACCCTAACCCTAACCCTAACCCTAACCCTAACCCTAACCCTAACCCTAACCCTAACCCTAACCCTAACCCTAACCCTAACCCTAACCCTAACCCTAACCCTAACCCTAACCCTAACCCTAACCCTAACCCTAACCCTAACCCTAACCCTAACCCTAACCCTAACCCTAACCCTAACCCTAACCCTAACCCTAACCCTAACCCTAACCCTAACCCTAACCCTAACCCTAACCCTAACCCTAACCCTAACCCTAACCCTAACCCTAACCCTAACCCTAACCCTAACCCTAACCCTAACCCTAACCCTAACCCTAACCCTAACCCTAACCCTAACCCTAACCCTAACCCTAACCCTAACCCTAACCCTAACCCTAACCCTAACCCTAACCCTAACCCTAACCCTAACCCTAACCCTAACCCTAACCCTAACCCTAACCCTAACCCTAACCCTAACCCTAACCCTAACCCTAACCCTAACCCTAACCCTAACCCTAACCCTAACCCTAACCCTAACCCTAACCCTAACCCTAACCCTAACCCTAACCCTAACCCTAACCCTAACCCTAACCCTAACCCTAACCCTAACCCTAACCCTAACCCTAACCCTAACCCTAACCCTAACCCTAACCCTAACCCTAACCCTAACCCTAACCCTAACCCTAACCCTAACCCTAACCCTAACCCTAACCCTAACCCTAACCCTAACCCTAACCCTAACCCTAACCCTAACCCTAACCCTAACCCTAACCCTAACCCTAACCCTAACCCTAACCCTAACCCTAACCCTAACCCTAACCCTAACCCTAACCCTAACCCTAACCCTAACCCTAACCCTAACCCTAACCCTAACCCTAACCCTAACCCTAACCCTAACCCTAACCCTAACCCTAACCCTAACCCTAACCCTAACCCTAACCCTAACCCTAACCCTAACCCTAACCCTAACCCTAACCCTAACCCTAACCCTAACCCTAACCCTAACCCTAACCCTAACCCTAACCCTAACCCTAACCCTAACCCTAACCCTAACCCTAACCCTAACCCTAACCCTAACCCTAACCCTAACCCTAACCCTAACCCTAACCCTAACCCTAACCCTAACCCTAACCCTAACCCTAACCCTAACCCTAACCCTAACCCTAACCCTAACCCTAACCCTAACCCTAACCCTAACCCTAACCCTAACCCTAACCCTAACCCTAACCCTAACCCTAACCCTAACCCTAACCCTAACCCTAACCCTAACCCTAACCCTAACCCTAACCCTAACCCTAACCCTAACCCTAACCCTAACCCTAACCCTAACCCTAACCCTAACCCTAACCCTAACCCTAACCCTAACCCTAACCCTAACCCTAACCCTAACCCTAACCCTAACCCTAACCCTAACCCTAACCCTAACCCTAACCCTAACCCTAACCCTAACCCTAACCCTAACCCTAACCCTAACCCTAACCCTAACCCTAACCCTAACCCTAACCCTAACCCTAACCCTAACCCTAACCCTAACCCTAACCCTAACCCTAACCCTAACCCTAACCCTAACCCTAACCCTAACCCTAACCCTAACCCTAACCCTAACCCTAACCCTAACCCTAACCCTAACCCTAACCCTAACCCTAACCCTAACCCTAACCCTAACCCTAACCCTAACCCTAACCCTAACCCTAACCCTAACCCTAACCCTAACCCTAACCCTAACCCTAACCCTAACCCTAACCCTAACCCTAACCCTAACCCTAACCCTAACCCTAACCCTAACCCTAACCCTAACCCTAACCCTAACCCTAACCCTAACCCTAACCCTAACCCTAACCCTAACCCTAACCCTAACCCTAACCCTAACCCTAACCCTAACCCTAACCCTAACCCTAACCCTAACCCTAACCCTAACCCTAACCCTAACCCTAACCCTAACCCTAACCCTAACCCTAACCCTAACCCTAACCCTAACCCTAACCCTAACCCTAACCCTAACCCTAACCCTAACCCTAACCCTAACCCTAACCCTAACCCTAACCCTAACCCTAACCCTAACCCTAACCCTAACCCTAACCCTAACCCTAACCCTAACCCTAACCCTAACCCTAACCCTAACCCTAACCCTAACCCTAACCCTAACCCTAACCCTAACCCTAACCCTAACCCTAACCCTAACCCTAACCCTAACCCTAACCCTAACCCTAACCCTAACCCTAACCCTAACCCTAACCCTAACCCTAACCCTAACCCTAACCCTAACCCTAACCCTAACCCTAACCCTAACCCTAACCCTAACCCTAACCCTAACCCTAACCCTAACCCTAACCCTAACCCTAACCCTAACCCTAACCCTAACCCTAACCCTAACCCTAACCCTAACCCTAACCCTAACCCTAACCCTAACCCTAACCCTAACCCTAACCCTAACCCTAACCCTAACCCTAACCCTAACCCTAACCCTAACCCTAACCCTAACCCTAACCCTAACCCTAACCCTAACCCTAACCCTAACCCTAACCCTAACCCTAACCCTAACCCTAACCCTAACCCTAACCCTAACCCTAACCCTAACCCTAACCCTAACCCTAACCCTAACCCTAACCCTAACCCTAACCCTAACCCTAACCCTAACCCTAACCCTAACCCTAACCCTAACCCTAACCCTAACCCTAACCCTAACCCTAACCCTAACCCTAACCCTAACCCTAACCCTAACCCTAACCCTAACCCTAACCCTAACCCTAACCCTAACCCTAACCCTAACCCTAACCCTAACCCTAACCCTAACCCTAACCCTAACCCTAACCCTAACCCTAACCCTAACCCTAACCCTAACCCTAACCCTAACCCTAACCCTAACCCTAACCCTAACCCTAACCCTAACCCTAACCCTAACCCTAACCCTAACCCTAACCCTAACCCTAACCCTAACCCTAACCCTAACCCTAACCCTAACCCTAACCCTAACCCTAACCCTAACCCTAACCCTAACCCTAACCCTAACCCTAACCCTAACCCTAACCCTAACCCTAACCCTAACCCTAACCCTAACCCTAACCCTAACCCTAACCCTAACCCTAACCCTAACCCTAACCCTAACCCTAACCCTAACCCTAACCCTAACCCTAACCCTAACCCTAACCCTAACCCTAACCCTAACCCTAACCCTAACCCTAACCCTAACCCTAACCCTAACCCTAACCCTAACCCTAACCCTAACCCTAACCCTAACCCTAACCCTAACCCTAACCCTAACCCTAACCCTAACCCTAACCCTAACCCTAACCCTAACCCTAACCCTAACCCTAACCCTAACCCTAACCCTAACCCTAACCCTAACCCTAACCCTAACCCTAACCCTAACCCTAACCCTAACCCTAACCCTAACCCTAACCCTAACCCTAACCCTAACCCTAACCCTAACCCGAACCCTAACCCTAACCCTAACCCTAACCCTAACCCTAACCCTAACCCTAACCCTAACCCTAACCCTAACCCTAACCCTAACCCTAACCCAACCCTAACCCTAACCCTAACCCTAACCCTAACCCTAACCCTAACCCTAACCCTAACCCTAACCCTAACCCTAACCCTAACCCTAACCCTAACCCTAACCCTAACCCTAACCCTAACCCTAACCCTAACCCTAACCCTAACCCTAACCCTAACCCTAACCCTAACCCTAACCCTAACCCTAACCCTAACCCTAACCCTAACCCTAACCCTAACCCTAACCCTAACCCTAACCCTAACCCTAACCCTAACCCTAACCCTAACCCTAACCCTAACCCTAACCCTAACCCTAACCCTAACCCTAACCCTAACCCTAACCCTAACCCTAACCCTAACCCTAACCCTAACCCTAACCCTAACCCTAACCCTAACCCTAACCCTAACCCTAACCCTAACCCTAACCCTAACCCTAACCCTAACCCTAACCCTAACCCTAACCCTAACCCTAACCCTAACCCTAACCCTAACCCTAACCCTAACCCTAACCCTAACCCTAACCCTAACCCTAACCCTAACCCTAACCCTAACCCTAACCCTAACCCTAACCCTAACCCTAACCCTAACCCTAACCCTAACCCTAACCCTAACCCTAACCCTAACCCTAACCCTAACCCTAACCCTAACCCTAACCCTAACCCTAACCCTAACCCTAACCCTAACCCTAACCCTAACCCTAACCCTAACCCTAACCCTAACCCTAACCCTAACCCTAACCCTAACCCTAACCCTAACCCTAACCCTAACCCTAACCCTAACCCTAACCCTAACCCTAACCCTAACCCTAACCCTAACCCTAACCCTAACCCTAACCCTAACCCTAACCCTAACCCTAACCCTAACCCTAACCCTAACCCTAACCCTAACCCTAACCCTAACCCTAACCCTAACCCTAACCCTAACCCTAACCCTAACCCTAACCCTAACCCTAACCCTAACCCTAACCCTAACCCTAACCCTAACCCTAACCCTAACCCTAACCCTAACCCTAACCCTAACCCTAACCCTAACCCTAACCCTAACCCTAACCCTAACCCTAACCCTAACCCTAACCCTAACCCTAACCCTAACCCTAACCCTAACCCTAACCCTAACCCTAACCCTAACCCTAACCCTAACCCTAACCCTAACCCTAACCCTAACCCTAACCCTAACCCTAACCCTAACCCTAACCCTAACCCTAACCCTAACCCTAACCCTAACCCTAACCCTAACCCTAACCCTAACCCTAACCCTAACCCTAACCCTAACCCTAACCCTAACCCTAACCCTAACCCTAACCCTAACCCTAACCCTAACCCTAACCCTAACCCTAACCCTAACCCTAACCCTAACCCTAACCCTAACCCTAACCCTAACCCTAACCCTAACCCTAACCCTAACCCTAACCCTAACCCTAACCCTAACCCTAACCCTAACCCTAACCCTAACCCTAACCCTAACCCTAACCCTAACCCTAACCCTAACCCTAACCCTAACCCTAACCCTAACCCTAACCCTAACCCTAACCCTAACCCTAACCCTAACCCTAACCCTAACCCTAACCCTAACCCTAACCCTAACCCTAACCCTAACCCTAACCCTAACCCTAACCCTAACCCTAACCCTAACCCTAACCCTAACCCTAACCCTAACCCTAACCCTAACCCTAACCCTAACCCTAACCCTAACCCTAACCCTAACCCTAACCCTAACCCTAACCCTAACCCTAACCCTAACCCTAACCCTAACCCTAACCCTAACCCTAACCCTAACCCTAACCCTAACCCTAACCCTAACCCTAACCCTAACCCTAACCCTAACCCTAACCCTAACCCTAACCCTAACCCTAACCCTAACCCTAACCCTAACCCTAACCCTAACCCTAACCCTAACCCTAACCCTAACCCTAACCCTAACCCTAACCCTAACCCTAACCCTAACCCTAACCCTAACCCTAACCCTAACCCTAACCCTAACCCTAACCCTAACCCTAACCCTAACCCTAACCCTAACCCTAACCCTAACCCTAACCCTAACCCTAACCCTAACCCTAACCCTAACCCTAACCCTAACCCTAACCCTAACCCTAACCCTAACCCTAACCCTAACCCTAACCCTAACCCTAACCCTAACCCTAACCCTAACCCTAACCCTAACCCTAACCCTAACCCTAACCCTAACCCTAACCCTAACCCTAACCCTAACCCTAACCCTAACCCTAACCCTAACCCTAACCCTAACCCTAACCCTAACCCTAACCCTAACCCTAACCCTAACCCTAACCCTAACCCTAACCCTAACCCTAACCCTAACCCTAACCCTAACCCTAACCCTAACCCTAACCCTAACCCTAACCCTAACCCTAACCCTAACCCTAACCCTAACCCTAACCCTAACCCTAACCCTAACCCTAACCCTAACCCTAACCCTAACCCTAACCCTAACCCTAACCCTAACCCTAACCCTAACCCTAACCCTAACCCTAACCCTAACCCTAACCCTAACCCTAACCCTAACCCTAACCCTAACCCTAACCCTAACCCTAACCCTAACCCTAACCCTAACCCTAACCCTAACCCTAACCCTAACCCTAACCCTAACCCTAACCCTAACCCTAACCCTAACCCTAACCCTAACCCTAACCCTAACCCTAACCCTAACCCTAACCCTAACCCTAACCCTAACCCTAACCCTAACCCTAACCCTAACCCTAACCCTAACCCTAACCCTAACCCTAACCCTAACCCTAACCCTAACCCTAACCCTAACCCTAACCCTAACCCTAACCCTAACCCTAACCCTAACCCTAACCCTAACCCTAACCCTAACCCTAACCCTAACCCTAACCCTAACCCTAACCCTAACCCTAACCCTAACCCTAACCCTAACCCTAACCCTAACCCTAACCCTAACCCTAACCCTAACCCTAACCCTAACCCTAACCCTAACCCTAACCCTAACCCTAACCCTAACCCTAACCCTAACCCTAACCCTAACCCTAACCCTAACCCTAACCCTAACCCTAACCCTAACCCTAACCCTAACCCTAACCCTAACCCTAACCCTAACCCTAACCCTAACCCTAACCCTAACCCTAACCCTAACCCTAACCCTAACCCTAACCCTAACCCTAACCCTAACCCTAACCCTAACCCTAACCCTAACCCTAACCCTAACCCTAACCCTAACCCTAACCCTAACCCTAACCCTAACCCTAACCCTAACCCTAACCCTAACCCTAACCCTAACCCTAACCCTAACCCTAACCCTAACCCTAACCCTAACCCTAACCCTAACCCTAACCCTAACCCTAACCCTAACCCTAACCCTAACCCTAACCCTAACCCTAACCCTAACCCTAACCCTAACCCTAACCCTAACCCTAACCCTAACCCTAACCCTAACCCTAACCCTAACCCTAACCCTAACCCTAACCCTAACCCTAACCCTAACCCTAACCCTAACCCTAACCCTAACCCTAACCCTAACCCTAACCCTAACCCTAACCCTAACCCTAACCCTAACCCTAACCCTAACCCTAACCCTAACCCTAACCCTAACCCTAACCCTAACCCTAACCCTAACCCTAACCCTAACCCTAACCCTAACCCTAACCCTAACCCTAACCCTAACCCTAACCCTAACCCTAACCCTAACCCTAACCCTAACCCTAACCCTAACCCTAACCCTAACCCTAACCCTAACCCTAACCCTAACCCTAACCCTAACCCTAACCCTAACCCTAACCCTAACCCTAACCCTAACCCTAACCCTAACCCTAACCCTAACCCTAACCCTAACCCTAACCCTAACCCTAACCCTAACCCTAACCCTAACCCTAACCCTAACCCTAACCCTAACCCTAACCCTAACCCTAACCCTAACCCTAACCCTAACCCTAACCCTAACCCTAACCCTAACCCTAACCCTAACCCTAACCCTAACCCTAACCCTAACCCTAACCCTAACCCTAACCCTAACCCTAACCCTAACCCTAACCCTAACCCTAACCCTAACCCTAACCCTAACCCTAACCCTAACCCTAACCCTAACCCTAACCCTAACCCTAACCCTAACCCTAACCCTAACCCTAACCCTAACCCTAACCCTAACCCTAACCCTAACCCTAACCCTAACCCTAACCCTAACCCTAACCCTAACCCTAACCCTAACCCTAACCCTAACCCTAACCCTAACCCTAACCCTAACCCTAACCCTAACCCTAACCCTAACCCTAACCCTAACCCTAACCCTAACCCTAACCCTAACCCTAACCCTAACCCTAACCCTAACCCTAACCCTAACCCTAACCCTAACCCTAACCCTAACCCTAACCCTAACCCTAACCCTAACCCTAACCCTAACCCTAACCCTAACCCTAACCCTAACCCTAACCCTAACCCTAACCCTAACCCTAACCCTAACCCTAACCCTAACCCTAACCCTAACCCTAACCCTAACCCTAACCCTAACCCTAACCCTAACCCTAACCCTAACCCTAACCCTAACCCTAACCCTAACCCTAACCCTAACCCTAACCCTAACCCTAACCCTAACCCTAACCCTAACCCTAACCCTAACCCTAACCCTAACCCTAACCCTAACCCTAACCCTAACCCTAACCCTAACCCTAACCCTAACCCTAACCCTAACCCTAACCCTAACCCTAACCCTAACCCTAACCCTAACCCTAACCCTAACCCTAACCCTAACCCTAACCCTAACCCTAACCCTAACCCTAACCCTAACCCTAACCCTAACCCTAACCCTAACCCTAACCCTAACCCTAACCCTAACCCTAACCCTAACCCTAACCCTAACCCTAACCCTAACCCTAACCCTAACCCTAACCCTAACCCTAACCCTAACCCTAACCCTAACCCTAACCCTAACCCTAACCCTAACCCTAACCCTAACCCTAACCCTAACCCTAACCCTAACCCTAACCCTAACCCTAACCCTAACCCTAACCCTAACCCTAACCCTAACCCTAACCCTAACCCTAACCCTAACCCTAACCCTAACCCTAACCCTAACCCTAACCCTAACCCTAACCCTAACCCTAACCCTAACCCTAACCCTAACCCTAACCCTAACCCTAACCCTAACCCTAACCCTAACCCTAACCCTAACCCTAACCCTAACCCTAACCCTAACCCTAACCCTAACCCTAACCCTAACCCTAACCCTAACCCTAACCCTAACCCTAACCCTAACCCTAACCCTAACCCTAACCCTAACCCTAACCCTAACCCTAACCCTAACCCTAACCCTAACCCTAACCCTAACCCTAACCCTAACCCTAACCCTAACCCTAACCCTAACCCTAACCCTAACCCTAACCCTAACCCTAACCCTAACCCTAACCCTAACCCTAACCCTAACCCTAACCCTAACCCTAACCCTAACCCTAACCCTAACCCTAACCCTAACCCTAACCCTAACCCTAACCCTAACCCTAACCCTAACCCTAACCCTAACCCTAACCCTAACCCTAACCCTAACCCTAACCCTAACCCTAACCCTAACCCTAACCCTAACCCTAACCCTAACCCTAACCCTAACCCTAACCCTAACCCTAACCCTAACCCTAACCCTAACCCTAACCCTAACCCTAACCCTAACCCTAACCCTAACCCTAACCCTAACCCTAACCCTAACCCTAACCCTAACCCTAACCCTAACCCTAACCCTAACCCTAACCCTAACCCTAACCCTAACCCTAACCCTAACCCTAACCCTAACCCTAACCCTAACCCTAACCCTAACCCTAACCCTAACCCTAACCCTAACCCTAACCCTAACCCTAACCCTAACCCTAACCCTAACCCTAACCCTAACCCTAACCCTAACCCTAACCCTAACCCTAACCCTAACCCTAACCCTAACCCTAACCCTAACCCTAACCCTAACCCTAACCCTAACCCTAACCCTAACCCTAACCCTAACCCTAACCCTAACCCTAACCCTAACCCTAACCCTAACCCTAACCCTAACCCTAACCCTAACCCTAACCCTAACCCTAACCCTAACCCTAACCCTAACCCTAACCCTAACCCTAACCCTAACCCTAACCCTAACCCTAACCCTAACCCTAACCCTAACCCTAACCCTAACCCTAACCCTAACCCTAACCCTAACCCTAACCCTAACCCTAACCCTAACCCTAACCCTAACCCTAACCCTAACCCTAACCCTAACCCTAACCCTAACCCTAACCCTAACCCTAACCCTAACCCTAACCCTAACCCTAACCCTAACCCTAACCCTAACCCTAACCCTAACCCTAACCCTAACCCTAACCCTAACCCTAACCCTAACCCTAACCCTAACCCTAACCCTAACCCTAACCCTAACCCTAACCCTAACCCTAACCCTAACCCTAACCCTAACCCTAACCCTAACCCTAACCCTAACCCTAACCCTAACCCTAACCCTAACCCTAACCCTAACCCTAACCCTAACCCTAACCCTAACCCTAACCCTAACCCTAACCCTAACCCTAACCCTAACCCTAACCCTAACCCTAACCCTAACCCTAACCCTAACCCTAACCCTAACCCTAACCCTAACCCTAACCCTAACCCTAACCCTAACCCTAACCCTAACCCTAACCCTAACCCTAACCCTAACCCTAACCCTAACCCTAACCCTAACCCTAACCCTAACCCTAACCCTAACCCTAACCCTAACCCTAACCCTAACCCTAACCCTAACCCTAACCCTAACCCTAACCCTAACCCTAACCCTAACCCTAACCCTAACCCTAACCCTAACCCTAACCCTAACCCTAACCCTAACCCTAACCCTAACCCTAACCCTAACCCTAACCCTAACCCTAACCCTAACCCTAACCCTAACCCTAACCCTAACCCTAACCCTAACCCTAACCCTAACCCTAACCCTAACCCTAACCCTAACCCTAACCCTAACCCTAACCCTAACCCTAACCCTAACCCTAACCCTAACCCTAACCCTAACCCTAACCCTAACCCTAACCCTAACCCTAACCCTAACCCTAACCCTAACCCTAACCCTAACCCTAACCCTAACCCTAACCCTAACCCTAACCCTAACCCTAACCCTAACCCTAACCCTAACCCTAACCCTAACCCTAACCCTAACCCTAACCCTAACCCTAACCCTAACCCTAACCCTAACCCTAACCCTAACCCTAACCCTAACCCTAACCCTAACCCTAACCCTAACCCTAACCCTAACCCTAACCCTAACCCTAACCCTAACCCTAACCCTAACCCTAACCCTAACCCTAACCCTAACCCTAACCCTAACCCTAACCCTAACCCTAACCCTAACCCTAACCCTAACCCTAACCCTAACCCTAACCCTAACCCTAACCCTAACCCTAACCCTAACCCTAACCCTAACCCTAACCCTAACCCTAACCCTAACCCTAACCCTAACCCTAACCCTAACCCTAACCCTAACCCTAACCCTAACCCTAACCCTAACCCTAACCCTAACCCTAACCCTAACCCTAACCCTAACCCTAACCCTAACCCTAACCCTAACCCTAACCCTAACCCTAACCCTAACCCTAACCCTAACCCTAACCCTAACCCTAACCCTAACCCTAACCCTAACCCTAACCCTAACCCTAACCCTAACCCTAACCCTAACCCTAACCCTAACCCTAACCCTAACCCTAACCCTAACCCTAACCCTAACCCTAACCCTAACCCTAACCCTAACCCTAACCCTAACCCTAACCCTAACCCTAACCCTAACCCTAACCCTAACCCTAACCCTAACCCTAACCCTAACCCTAACCCTAACCCTAACCCTAACCCTAACCCTAACCCTAACCCTAACCCTAACCCTAACCCTAACCCTAACCCTAACCCTAACCCTAACCCTAACCCTAACCCTAACCCTAACCCTAACCCTAACCCTAACCCTAACCCTAACCCTAACCCTAACCCTAACCCTAACCCTAACCCTAACCCTAACCCTAACCCTAACCCTAACCCTAACCCTAACCCTAACCCTAACCCTAACCCTAACCCTAACCCTAACCCTAACCCTAACCCTAACCCTAACCCTAACCCTAACCCTAACCCTAACCCTAACCCTAACCCTAACCCTAACCCTAACCCTAACCCTAACCCTAACCCTAACCCTAACCCTAACCCTAACCCTAACCCTAACCCTAACCCTAACCCTAACCCTAACCCTAACCCTAACCCTAACCCTAACCCTAACCCTAACCCTAACCCTAACCCTAACCCTAACCCTAACCCTAACCCTAACCCTAACCCTAACCCTAACCCTAACCCTAACCCTAACCCTAACCCTAACCCTAACCCTAACCCTAACCCTAACCCTAACCCTAACCCTAACCCTAACCCTAACCCTAACCCTAACCCTAACCCTAACCCTAACCCTAACCCTAACCCTAACCCTAACCCTAACCCTAACCCTAACCCTAACCCTAACCCTAACCCTAACCCTAACCCTAACCCTAACCCTAACCCTAACCCTAACCCTAACCCTAACCCTAACCCTAACCCTAACCCTAACCCTAACCCTAACCCTAACCCTAACCCTAACCCTAACCCTAACCCTAACCCTAACCCTAACCCTAACCCTAACCCTAACCCTAACCCTAACCCTAACCCTAACCCTAACCCTAACCCTAACCCTAACCCTAACCCTAACCCTAACCCTAACCCTAACCCTAACCCTAACCCTAACCCTAACCCTAACCCTAACCCTAACCCTAACCCTAACCCTAACCCTAACCCTAACCCTAACCCTAACCCTAACCCTAACCCTAACCCTAACCCTAACCCTAACCCTAACCCTAACCCTAACCCTAACCCTAACCCTAACCCTAACCCTAACCCTAACCCTAACCCTAACCCTAACCCTAACCCTAACCCTAACCCTAACCCTAACCCTAACCCTAACCCTAACCCTAACCCTAACCCTAACCCTAACCCTAACCCTAACCCTAACCCTAACCCTAACCCTAACCCTAACCCTAACCCTAACCCTAACCCTAACCCTAACCCTAACCCTAACCCTAACCCTAACCCTAACCCTAACCCTAACCCTAACCCTAACCCTAACCCTAACCCTAACCCTAACCCTAACCCTAACCCTAACCCTAACCCTAACCCTAACCCTAACCCTAACCCTAACCCTAACCCTAACCCTAACCCTAACCCTAACCCTAACCCTAACCCTAACCCTAACCCTAACCCTAACCCTAACCCTAACCCTAACCCTAACCCTAACCCTAACCCTAACCCTAACCCTAACCCTAACCCTAACCCTAACCCTAACCCTAACCCTAACCCTAACCCTAACCCTAACCCTAACCCTAACCCTAACCCTAACCCTAACCCTAACCCTAACCCTAACCCTAACCCTAACCCTAACCCTAACCCTAACCCTAACCCTAACCCTAACCCTAACCCTAACCCTAACCCTAACCCTAACCCTAACCCTAACCCTAACCCTAACCCTAACCCTAACCCTAACCCTAACCCTAACCCTAACCCTAACCCTAACCCTAACCCTAACCCTAACCCTAACCCTAACCCTAACCCTAACCCTAACCCTAACCCTAACCCTAACCCTAACCCTAACCCTAACCCTAACCCTAACCCTAACCCTAACCCTAACCCTAACCCTAACCCTAACCCTAACCCTAACCCTAACCCTAACCCTAACCCTAACCCTAACCCTAACCCTAACCCTAACCCTAACCCTAACCCTAACCCTAACCCTAACCCTAACCCTAACCCTAACCCTAACCCTAACCCTAACCCTAACCCTAACCCTAACCCTAACCCTAACCCTAACCCTAACCCTAACCCTAACCCTAACCCTAACCCTAACCCTAACCCTAACCCTAACCCTAACCCTAACCCTAACCCTAACCCTAACCCTAACCCTAACCCTAACCCTAACCCTAACCCTAACCCTAACCCTAACCCTAACCCTAACCCTAACCCTAACCCTAACCCTAACCCTAACCCTAACCCTAACCCTAACCCTAACCCTAACCCTAACCCTAACCCTAACCCTAACCCTAACCCTAACCCTAACCCTAACCCTAACCCTAACCCTAACCCTAACCCTAACCCTAACCCTAACCCTAACCCTAACCCTAACCCTAACCCTAACCCTAACCCTAACCCTAACCCTAACCCTAACCCTAACCCTAACCCTAACCCTAACCCTAACCCTAACCCTAACCCTAACCCTAACCCTAACCCTAACCCTAACCCTAACCCTAACCCTAACCCTAACCCTAACCCTAACCCTAACCCTAACCCTAACCCTAACCCTAACCCTAACCCTAACCCTAACCCTAACCCTAACCCTAACCCTAACCCTAACCCTAACCCTAACCCTAACCCTAACCCTAACCCTAACCCTAACCCTAACCCTAACCCTAACCCTAACCCTAACCCTAACCCTAACCCTAACCCTAACCCTAACCCTAACCCTAACCCTAACCCTAACCCTAACCCTAACCCTAACCCTAACCCTAACCCTAACCCTAACCCTAACCCTAACCCTAACCCTAACCCTAACCCTAACCCTAACCCTAACCCTAACCCTAACCCTAACCCTAACCCTAACCCTAACCCTAACCCTAACCCTAACCCTAACCCTAACCCTAACCCTAACCCTAACCCTAACCCTAACCCTAACCCTAACCCTAACCCTAACCCTAACCCTAACCCTAACCCTAACCCTAACCCTAACCCTAA
>NW_024871518.1:32500-95284 GCF_019054845.1 Dipodomys spectabilis
AACCCTCACATTAACGCTAACCCTAACCCTAACCCCAACCCTAACCCTACCCCTAACTCTCAACCTCACACTAACCCTAAACCTAACCTTCACCCTCACCCTAACCCTAATCCTCACCCACACCCTAACCCTCAAACTCACCTGAAGCCTCTCCCTCACCCGAACCCTCATCCTCACCCTAAACCTCACTCTAAACATCACCCAAACCCTAACCCTCACCCTAACCCTAAACCTAACCCTCACCCTCACCCTAACCCTCACCCTCACCCTCACCCTCACCCTCACCCTAACCCTCACCCTCACCCTCACCCTCACCCTCACCCTCACCCTCACCCTCACCCTCACCCTCACCCTCACCCTCACCCTCACCCTCACCCTCACCCTCACCCTCACCCTAACCCTAACCCTAACCCTAACCCTAACCCTAACCCTAACCCTAACCCTAACCCTAACCCTAACCCTAACCCCTAACTCTAACGCTAACCCTAACCCTAACCCTAACCCTAACCCTAACCCTAAACCTAACCCTAACCCTAACCCTAACCCTAAACCTAACCCTAACCCTAACCCTAACCCTAACCCTAAACCTAAACCTAACATTAACCCTAACCCTAAAGGTAAACCAAAACCTAACATTAACCCTCATCCTAAGCCTAATACACACCCACACACTAATCCTCACCCATACCCCAACCCTCAACCTCACCTGAAGCCACACCCTCACCCGAACCCTCATCCTCACCCTAAACCTCACCCTAAACATCACCCAAACCCTAACCATCACCCTAACTCTAACACTAACCCTCACCCTAAACCTCAACCTAACCCTTATCCTCACCCTAACCCTAACCCTAACACTAACCATAATCCTCACACTAGCTGGAACCCTTACCCTAACCCTAAACATAACCATAACATTCACCCTCACCCTCACCCTAAAACTAAACCTAACCCTAAACCTCACCTTCACCCTCGCCCTCACCCTCACCCTAACCTTCACCCTCACCCTAAATATCACCCTAACCCTAACCCTCACCCTAACCCAACACCTCAACCTAATCCTCACCCTCCCCTTACCCTAACACTAACCCTAATCCTCACCCTAACCCTAACCCTCACCCTAACCCTAACCCTCACCCTCACTTTCACCCTCACTCTCAGCCTAACCCTAACCCTAACCCTAATCCTAACCCTTACCCTAAACCTCACCCTAACCCTAACCCAAACCATCACCCTCAACCTCACCCTCACCCTCACCCGCACCCTCAACCTAACCCTCACCTTCACACTAACTCTCAACCTTAACTTAAACATCACCCTAACCCTAACCCTCACCCTAACCCTAAACCTAACCCTAACCTTAACGCTAAACCTAAACCTCACCCTCACCCTAACCCTAACCGTAACCCTCATCCTAAACCTAACCTCAGCTTAACCCTAACACTCACCCTAATCCTCACCCTAACACTAACCCTTACCTAACCGAAACCCTCATCCTCACCCTCACCCTCACCCTCACCATGACCCTAGCCCTCACCATAAACATCACCATAACCCTAACCCTCAACCTAAACCTCACCCTCACCCTAATCCTAACCCTAACCCTAACCCTCACCCTAACTCTCACCCTAACCCTAACACTAACCCTAACCCTCACACTCAACCTAAACCTCACCCTAACCTTAACCCTACCCCTACCCTAACCCTCACCCTAACCCTTCCCCTAAACCTCACCCTCAAGCTAACAATAAACCTAACACTAACCCTCAACCTAACCCTAATCCTCACCCACACACTAACCCTCACCCTCATCCGAACCCTCACCCTCATCTGAACCCTCATCCTCACACTAAACCTCACCCTAAACATCACCCAAACCCTAATCTTCACCCTAACCCTTACCCTAACCCTTAACCTCACCCTCACCCTAACTCTCACCCTAACCGTCACCCTAACCCTACCCCTAATCCTAACAATAACCCTACCCGTAACCCTCACTCTCACACTAACCCTAAAAACGCTAACCCTCACCCTAAACATCACCTAAACCCTAACCCTCACCCTTACCCTAACCCTAACCCTCACCCTCACCCTAACCCTCACCCTAACACTTATCCTCACCCTAACCCTAACCCTAACCTTCACCGTCACCCTGACCCTCACCCTCAGACTAAACCTAACCCTACCCCTATTCCTAACCGTAATCCTCACCCTAATCCTAACCCTAACCCTAACCCTAACACTCAACCTCACCCACACCCACACCCTCACCCTAACCCCTACCCTCACCCTCACCTTCACACTAACCCTCAACCTCACCCTAAACATCACCATAAACTTTACCTCACCCTAACCCTATCCCTAACCCTCACCCTAACCCTAACCGTCACCCCAACCCTAACGCTAACCCTAACCCTCAGTCTCACCCTAACCTACACCCTAACCCTTATCCTCACACTAACCCTAACCCTAAACCTAACCCTAACCCTCACACTAACCCTAAACCTCACCCTAACCCTATCCCGACTCCTCACCCTAACTCTCACCCTTAACAAACCCTAATCCTAAACCTCACCCTAACCCTAACCCTAAACTTAACCCTCAGCCTCACCCTAACCCTCACCGTCACCCTAACCCTCACCCTAACCCTAACCCTCAACCACACCCTAACCTTCACCCTCACCCAAACCCTCACCCTCATCCGAGGACTCGCCCTCACCCTAACCCTCACAGTCACAATAAACATCACCCTAACCCTAACTCTCACCCCAACACTATCCCTAATCCTCACCATAAAACTAAACCTCAACCTAACCGTAACCCTCACTCTGACCCTCACGCTAACACTCACCCTAACCCTAACCCTAAACCTTATCCTCACCTTAACCCTCACCCTAACCCTTACCCTCATCCTTTCCCTAACCCTAACCCTCACCCTCACCCTAACCCTAACCCAAACAATAACCCTAATGATCACCCTAACCCTAACCCTCACACTCACGCAAACCCAAACCTTAACCGTAACCCTCACCCTCACCCTCAACCTAAACCTCAACCTCACCCTCATCCTAACCCTCACCCTCACCCTAAACATCAACCTAACCGTAACCCTCTAAACCAAACCCTAACTCTAACCCTAACCTTCACCCTAACCCTCACCCTAACCCTAACAATAAACTTAACCCTCACACTCAGCCTAAACCTCACCCTAACATTTGTCCTCACACTAACCCTAACTCTAACCTAAACCTTACCCTCACACTAACCCTAACCTTCACCCTAACCCTAAACTTACCTCTCACCCTAACCCTCACCCTAACCCTAACCCTAAACTTTCCCTATCGCTAACCCTAACATTAACCCTCACAATCATACTAAACATCACTCTAACGCTAACCCTCACCCTAACCCTAACCCTAAGCCTCATCCTAACCTTACCCCTCAACTTAACCTTCACCCTCCCCTAATCCTCACCCTAACTCTAACCCTAACCCTTACCTAAACAATACCCTCACCCTCACCCACACCCTCAACTTAACCCTCACCATAACCCTTACCTCACCCTAAACCTAACTCTAACCCTAACCCTAAACCTACCCCTCACGCTAACCCTCATCCGAACCCTCACCCTAAACCTAACCCTCACCCTAAACCTAACCCTAACCCTCAACCTCACCGTAACACTCACCGTCACCCTAACACTCAACCTAACCCTAAACCTTACCCTAACCCTAAAACTCACCCTAAACATCACCCTAACCCTAACCTTCACCCTCACCCTCACCCTCACAATAAACATCACCTTAACCCTACATCTCAGCCTAACCCTAACCCTCTACCTGACCCTAAACCTCACCCTGACCGTCACCCTAACCCTAACCCTAACCCTAACCCTCACCGTAAACCTTACCCTTAACCTAACCCTCAACCTAAACCTAACCCTCACCCTAAACCTAACCCTCACACTAACCTTAACCCTAACCCTAATCTTAACACTGACCCTCACTCTCACCCTAACCCTAACCCTAACCCTTAACCTCACTCTCACCTTAACCCTCACATTCACCCTAAACCTCACCCTAACCCTACGCCTACCCCTCTCCCTAACCCTCACATTAACGCTAACCCTAACCCTAACCCCAACCCTAACCCTACCCCTAACTCTCAACCTCACACTAACCCTAAACCTAACCTTCACCCTCACCCTAACCCTAATCCTCACCCACACCCTAACCCTCAAACTCACCTGAAGCCTCTCCCTCACCCGAACCCTCATCCTCACCCTAAACCTCACTCTAAACATCACCCAAACCCTAACCCTCACCCTAACCCTAAACCTAACCCTCACCCTCACCCTAACCCTCACCCTCACCCTCACCCTCACCCTCACCCTCACCCTCACCCTCACCCTCACCCTCACCCTCACCCTCACCCTCACTCTAACCCTCACCCTCACCCTCACCCTCAACCTCACCCTCACCCTCACCCTAACCCTAACCCTAACCCTAACCCTAACCCTAACCCTAACCCTAACCCTAACCCTAACCCTAACCCTAACCCTAACCCTAACCCCTAACCCTAACCCTAACCCTAACCCTAACCCTAACCCTAACCCTAACCCTAACCCTAACCCTAACCCTAACCCTAACCCTAACCCTAACACTCAACCTCACCCACACCCACACCCTCACCCTAACCCCTACCCTCACCCTCACCTTCACACTAACCCTCAACCTCACCCTAAACATCACCATAAACTTTACCTCACCCTAACCCTATCCCTAACCCTCACCCTAACCCTAACCGTCACCCCAACCCTAACGCTAACCCTAACCCTCACTCTCACCCTAACCTACACCCTAACCCTTATCCTCACACTAACCCTAACTCTAAACCTAACCCTAACCCTCACACTAACCCTAAACCTCACCCTAACCCTATCCCGACTCCTCACCCTAACTCTCACCCTTAACAAACCCTAATCCTAAACCTCACCCTAACCCTAACCCTAAACTTAACCCTCAGCCTCACCCTAACCCTCACCGTCACCCTAACCCTCACCCTAACCCTAACCCTCAACCACACCCTAACCTTCACCCTCACCCAAACCCTCACCCTCATCCGAGGACTCGCCCTCACCCTAACCCTCACAGTCACAATAAACATCACCCTAACCCTAACTCTCACCCCAACACTATCCCTAATCCTCACCATAAAACTAAACCTCAACCTAACCGTAACCCTCACTCTGACCCTCACGCTAACACTCACCCTAACCCTAACCCTAAACCTTATCCTCACCTTAACCCTCACCCTAACCCTTACCCTCATCCTTTCCCTAACCCTAACCCTCACCCTCACCCTAACCCTAACCCAAACAATAACCCTAATGATCACCCTAACCCTAACCCTCACACTCACGCAAACCCAAACCTTAACCGTAACCCTCACCCTCACCCTCAACCTAAACCTCAACCTCACCCTCATCCTAACCCTCACCCTCACCCTAAACATCAACCTAACCGTAACCCTCTAAACCAAACCCTAACTCTAACCCTAACCTTCACCCTAACCCTCACCCTAACCCTAACAATAAACTTAACCCTCACACTCAGCCTAAACCTCACCCTAACATTTGTCCTCACACTAACCCTAACTCTAACCTAAACCTTACCCTCACACTAACCCTAACCTTCACCCTAACCCTAATCTTACCTCTCACCCTAACCCTCACCCTAACCCTAACCCTAAACTTTCCCTATCGCTAACCCTAACATTAACCCTCACAATCATACTAAACATCACTCTAACGCTAACCCTCACCCTAACCCTAACCCTAAGCCTCATCCTAACCTTACCCCTCAACTTAACCTTCACCCTCCCCTAATCCTCACCCTAACTCTAACCCTAACCCTTACCTAAACAATACCCTCACCCTCACCCACACCCTCAACTTAACCCTCACCATAACCCTTACCTCACCCTAAACCTAACTCTAACCCTAACCCTAAACCTACCCCTCACGCTAACCCTCATCCGAACCCTCACCCTAAACCTAACCCTCACCCTAAACCTAACCCTAACCCTCAACCTCACCGTAACACTCACCGTCACCCTAACACTCAACCTAACCCTAAACCTTACCCTAACCCTAAAACTCACCCTAAACATCACCCTAACCCTAACCTTCACCCTCACCCTCACCCTCACAATAAACATCACCTTAACCCTACATCTCAGCCTAACCCTAACCCTCTACCTGACCCTAAACCTCACCCTGACCGTCACCCTAACCCTAACCCTAACCCTAACCCTCACCGTAAACCTTACCCTTAACCTAACCCTCAACCTAAACCTAACCCTCACCCTAAACCTAACCCTCACACTAACCTTAACCCTAACCCTAATCTTAACACTGACCCTCACTCTCACCCTAACCCTAACCCTAACCCTTAACCTCACTCTCACCTTAACCCTCACATTCACCCTAAACCTCACCCTAACCCTACGCCTACCCCTCTCCCTAACCCTCACATTAACGCTAACCCTAACCCTAACCCCAACCCTAACCCTACCCCTAACTCTCAACCTCACACTAACCCTAAACCTAACCTTCACCCTCACCCTAACCCTAATCCTCACCCACACCCTAACCCTCAAACTCACCTGAAGCCTCTCCCTCACCCGAACCCTCATCCTCACCCTAAACCTCACTCTAAACATCACCCAAACCCTAACCCTCACCCTAACCCTAAACCTAACCCTCACCCTCACCCTAACCCTCACCCTCACCCTCACCCTCACCCTCACCCTCACCCTCACCCTCACCCTCACCCTCACCCTCACCCTCACCCTCACTCTAACCCTCACCCTCACCCTCACCCTCACCCTCACCCTCACCCTCACCCTAACCCTAACCCTAACCCTAACCCTAACCCTAACCCTAACCCTAACCCTAACCCTAACCCTAACCCTAACCCTAACCCTAACCCTAACCCTAACCCTAACCCTAACCCTAACCCTAACCCTAACCCTAACCCTAACCCTAACCCTAACACTCAACCTCACCCACACCCACACCCTCACCCTAACCCCTACCCTCACCCTCACCTTCACACTAACCCTCAACCTCACCCTAAACATCACCATAAACTTTACCTCACCCTAACCCTATCCCTAACCCTCACCCTAACCCTAACCGTCACCCCAACCCTAACGCTAACCCTAACCCTCACTCTCACCCTAACCTACACCCTAACCCTTATCCTCACACTAACCCTAACTCTAAACCTAACCCTAACCCTCACACTAACCCTAAACCTCACCCTAACCCTATCCCGACTCCTCACCCTAACTCTCACCCTTAACAAACCCTAATCCTAAACCTCACCCTAACCCTAACCCTAAACTTAACCCTCAGCCTCACCCTAACCCTCACCGTCACCCTAACCCTCACCCTAACCCTAACCCTCAACCACACCCTAACCTTCACCCTCACCCAAACCCTCACCCTCATCCGAGGACTCGCCCTCACCCTAACCCTCACAGTCACAATAAACATCACCCTAACCCTAACTCTCACCCCAACACTATCCCTAATCCTCACCATAAAACTAAACCTCAACCTAACCGTAACCCTCACTCTGACCCTCACGCTAACACTCACCCTAACCCTAACCCTAAACCTTATCCTCACCTTAACCCTCACCC
Source organism: Dipodomys spectabilis (assembly GCF_019054845.1). NCBI lineage: Eukaryota > Metazoa > Chordata > Mammalia > Rodentia > Heteromyidae > Dipodomys > Dipodomys spectabilis. Next base: position 40,211 of record NW_024871518.1, read on the forward strand.
TAACCCTTACCCTCATCCTTTCCCTAACCCTAACCCTCACCCTCACCCTAACCCTAACCCAAACAATAACCCTAATGATCACCCTAACCCTAACCCTCACACTCACGCAAACCCAAACCTTAACCGTAACCCTCACCCTCACCCTCAACCTAAACCTCAACCTCACCCTCATCCTAACCCTCACCCTCACCCTAAACATCAACCTAACCGTAACCCTCTAAACCAAACCCTAACTCTAACCCTAACCTTCACCCTAACCCTCACCCTAACCCTAACAATAAACTTAACCCTCACACTCAGCCTAAACCTCACCCTAACATTTGTCCTCACACTAACCCTAACTCTAACCTAAACCTTACCCTCACACTAACCCTAACCTTCACCCTAACCCTAAACTTACCTCTCACCCTAACCCTCACCCTAACCCTAACCCTAAACTTTCCCTATCGCTAACCCTAACATTAACCCTCACAATCATACTAAACATCACTCTAACGCTAACCCTCACCCTAACCCTAACCCTAAGCCTCATCCTAACCTTACCCCTCAACTTAACCTTCACCCTCCCCTAATCCTCACCCTAACTCTAACCCTAACCCTTACCTAAACAATACCCTCACCCTCACCCACACCCTCAACTTAACCCTCACCATAACCCTTACCTCACCCTAAACCTAACTCTAACCCTCAGCCTAAACCTAACCCTCACCCTAACCCTAAACCTACCCCTCACGCTAACCCTCATCCGAACCCTCACCCTAAACCTAACCCTCACCCTAAACCTAACCCTAACCCTCAACCTCACCGTAACACTCACCGTCACCCTAACACTCAACCTAACCCTAAACCTTACCCTAACCCTAAAACTCACCCTAAACATCACCCTAACCCTAACCTTCACCCTCACCCTCACCCTCACAATAAACATCACCTTAACCCTACATCTCAGCCTAACCCTAACCCTCTACCTGACCCTAAACCTCACCCTGACCGTCACCCTAACCCTAACCCTAACCCTAACCCTCACCGTAAACCTTACCCTTAACCTAACCCTCAACCTAAACCTAACCCTCACCCTAAACCTAACCCTCACACTAACCTTAACCCTAACCCTAATCTTAACACTGACCCTCACTCTCACCCTAACCCTAACCCTAACCCTTAACCTCACTCTCACCTTAACCCTCACATTCACCCTAAACCTCACCCTAACCCTACGCCTACCCCTCTCCCTAACCCTCACATTAACGCTAACCCTAACCCTAACCCCAACCCTAACCCTACCCCTAACTCTCAACCTCACACTAACCCTAAACCTAACCTTCACCCTCACCCTAACCCTAATCCTCACCCACACCCTAACCCTCAAACTCACCTGAAGCCTCTCCCTCACCCGAACCCTCATCCTCACCCTAAACCTCACTCTAAACATCACCCAAACCCTAACCCTCACCCTAACCCTAAACCTAACCCTCACCCTCACCCTAACCCTCACCCTCACCCTCACCCTCACCCTCACCCTCACCCTCACCCTCACCCTCACCCTCACCCTCACCCTCACCCTCACCCTCACCCTCACCCTCACCCTCACCCTCACCCTCACCCTCACCCTCACCCTCACTCTAACCCTCACCCTCACCCTCACCCTCACCCTCACCCTCACCCTCACCCTAACCCTAACCCTAACCCTAACCCTAACCCTAACCCTAACCCTAACCCTAACCCTAATCCTAACCTTAACCCTAACCCTAACCCTAACCCTAACCCTAACCCCTAACCCTAACCCTAACCCTAACCCTAACCCTAACCCTAACCCTAACCCTAACCCTAACCCTAACCCTAACCCTAACCCTAACACTCAACCTCACCCACACCCACACCCTCACCCTAACCCCTACCCTCACCCTCACCTTCACACTAACCCTCAACCTCACCCTAAACATCACCATAAACTTTACCTCACCCTAACCCTATCCCTAACCCTCACCCTAACCCTAACCGTCACCCCAACCCTAACGCTAACCCTAACCCTCAGTCTCACCCTAACCTACACCCTAACCCTTATCCTCACACTAACCCTAACCCTAAACCTAACCCTAACCCTCACACTAACCCTAAACCTCACCCTAACCCTATCCCGACTCCTCACCCTAACTCTCACCCTTAACAAACCCTAATCCTAAACCTCACCCTAACCCTAACCCTAAACTTAACCCTCAGCCTCACCCTAACCCTCACCGTCACCCTAACCCTCACCCTAACCCTAACCCTCAACCACACCCTAACCTTCACCCTCACCCAAACCCTCACCCTCATCCGAGGACTCGCCCTCACCCTAACCCTCACAGTCACAATAAACATCACCCTAACCCTAACTCTCACCCCAACACTATCCCTAATCCTCACCATAAAACTAAACCTCAACCTAACCGTAACCCTCACTCTGACCCTCACGCTAACACTCACCCTAACCCTAACCCTAAACCTTATCCTCACCTTAACCCTCACCCTAACCCTTACCCTCATCCTTTCCCTAACCCTAACCCTCACCCTCACCCTAACCCTAACCCAAACAATAACCCTAATGATCACCCTAACCCTAACCCTCACACTCACGCAAACCCAAACCTTAACCGTAACCCTCACCCTCACCCTCAACCTAAACCTCAACCTCACCCTCATCCTAACCCTCACCCTCACCCTAAACATCAACCTAACCGTAACCCTCTAAACCAAACCCTAACTCTAACCCTAACCTTCACCCTAACCCTCACCCTAACCCTAACAATAAACTTAACCCTCACACTCAGCCTAAACCTCACCCTAACATTTGTCCTCACACTAACCCTAACTCTAACCTAAACCTTACCCTCACACTAACCCTAACCTTCACCCTAACCCTAAACTTACCTCTCACCCTAACCCTCACCCTAACCCTAACCCTAAACTTTCCCTATCGCTAACCCTAACATTAACCCTCACAATCATACTAAACATCACTCTAACGCTAACCCTCACCCTAACCCTAACCCTAAGCCTCATCCTAACCTTACCCCTCAACTTAACCTTCACCCTCCCCTAATCCTCACCCTAACTCTAACCCTAACCCTTACCTAAACAATACCCTCACCCTCACCCACACCCTCAACTTAACCCTCACCATAACCCTTACCTCACCCTAAACCTAACTCTAACCCTCAGCCTAAACCTAACCCTCACCCTAACCCTAAACCTACCCCTCACGCTAACCCTCATCCGAACCCTCACCCTAAACCTAACCCTCACCCTAAACCTAACCCTAACCCTCAACCTCACCGTAACACTCACCGTCACCCTAACACTCAACCTAACCCTAAACCTTACCCTAACCCTAAAACTCACCCTAAACATCACCCTAACCCTAACCTTCACCCTCACCCTCACCCTCACAATAAACATCACCTTAACCCTACATCTCAGCCTAACCCTAACCCTCTACCTGACCCTAAACCTCACCCTGACCGTCACCCTAACCCTAACCCTAACCCTAACCCTCACCGTAAACCTTACCCTTAACCTAACCCTCAACCTAAACCTAACCCTCACCCTAAACCTAACCCTCACACTAACCTTAACCCTAACCCTAATCTTAACACTGACCCTCACTCTCACCCTAACCCTAACCCTAACCCTTAACCTCACTCTCACCTTAACCCTCACATTCACCCTAAACCTCACCCTAACCCTACGCCTACCCCTCTCCCTAACCCTCACATTAACGCTAACCCTAACCCTAACCCCAACCCTAACCCTACCCCTAACTCTCAACCTCACACTAACCCTAAACCTAACCTTCACCCTCACCCTAACCCTAATCCTCACCCACACCCTAACCCTCAAACTCACCTGAAGCCTCTCCCTCACCCGAACCCTCATCCTCACCCTAAACCTCACTCTAAACATCACCCAAACCCTAACCCTCACCCTAACCCTAAACCTAACCCTCACCCTCACCCTAACCCTCACCCTCACCCTCACCCTCACCCTCACCCTCACCCTCACCCTCACCCTCACCCTCACCCTCACCCTCACCCTCACCCTCACCCTCACTCTAACCCTCACCCTCACCCTCACCCTCACCCTCACCCTCACCCTCACCCTAACCCTAACCCTAACCCTAACCCTAACCCTAACCCTAACCCTAACCCTAACCCTAACCCTAACCCTAACCCTAACCCTAACCCCTAACCCTAACCCTAACCCTAACCCTAACCCTAACCCTAACCCTAACCCTAACCCTAACACTCAACCTCACCCACACCCACACCCTCACCCTAACCCCTACCCTCACCCTCACCTTCACACTAACCCTCAACCTCACCCTAAACATCACCATAAACTTTACCTCACCCTAACCCTATCCCTAACCCTCACCCTAACCCTAACCGTCACCCCAACCCTAACGCTAACCCTAACCCTCACTCTCACCCTAACCTACACCCTAACCCTTATCCTCACACTAACCCTAACCCTAAACCTAACCCTAACCCTCACACTAACCCTAAACCTCACCCTAACCCTATCCCGACTCCTCACCCTAACTCTCACCCTTAACAAACCCTAATCCTAAACCTCACCCTAACCCTAACCCTAAACTTAACCCTCAGCCTCACCCTAACCCTCACCGTCACCCTAACCCTCACCCTAACCCTAACCCTCAACCACACCCTAACCTTCACCCTCACCCAAACCCTCACCCTCATCCGAGGACTCGCCCTCACCCTAACCCTCACAGTCACAATAAACATCACCCTAACCCTAACTCTCACCCCAACACTATCCCTAATCCTCACCATAAAACTAAACCTCAACCTAACCGTAACCCTCACTCTGACCCTCACGCTAACACTCACCCTAACCCTAACCCTAAACCTTATCCTCACCTTAACCCTCACCCTAACCCTTACCCTCATCCTTTCCCTAACCCTAACCCTCACCCTCACCCTAACCCTAACCCAAACAATAACCCTAATGATCACCCTAACCCTAACCCTCACACTCACGCAAACCCAAACCTTAACCGTAACCCTCACCCTCACCCTCAACCTAAACCTCAACCTCACCCTCATCCTAACCCTCACCCTCACCCTAAACATCAACCTAACCGTAACCCTCTAAACCAAACCCTAACTCTAACCCTAACCTTCACCCTAACCCTCACCCTAACCCTAACAATAAACTTAACCCTCACACTCAGCCTAAACCTCACCCTAACATTTGTCCTCACACTAACCCTAACTCTAACCTAAACCTTACCCTCACACTAACCCTAACCTTCACCCTAACCCTAAACTTACCTCTCACCCTAACCCTCACCCTAACCCTAACCCTAAACTTTCCCTATCGCTAACCCTAACATTAACCCTCACAATCATACTAAACATCACTCTAACGCTAACCCTCACCCTAACCCTAACCCTAAGCCTCATCCTAACCTTACCCCTCAACTTAACCTTCACCCTCCCCTAATCCTCACCCTAACTCTAACCCTAACCCTTACCTAAACAATACCCTCACCCTCACCCACACCCTCAACTTAACCCTCACCATAACCCTTACCTCACCCTAAACCTAACTCTAACCCTAACCCTAAACCTACCCCTCACGCTAACCCTCATCCGAACCCTCACCCTAAACCTAACCCTCACCCTAAACCTAACCCTAACCCTCAACCTCACCGTAACACTCACCGTCACCCTAACACTCAACCTAACCCTAAACCTTACCCTAACCCTAAAACTCACCCTAAACATCACCCTAACCCTAACCTTCACCCTCACCCTCACCCTCACAATAAACATCACCTTAACCCTACATCTCAGCCTAACCCTAACCCTCTACCTGACCCTAAACCTCACCCTGACCGTCACCCTAACCCTAACCCTAACCCTAACCCTCACCGTAAACCTTACCCTTAACCTAACCCTCAACCTAAACCTAACCCTCACCCTAAACCTAACCCTCACACTAACCTTAACCCTAACCCTAATCTTAACACTGACCCTCACTCTCACCCTAACCCTAACCCTAACCCTTAACCTCACTCTCACCTTAACCCTCACATTCACCCTAAACCTCACCCTAACCCTACGCCTACCCCTCTCCCTAACCCTCACATTAACGCTAACCCTAACCCTAACCCCAACCCTAACCCTACCCCTAACTCTCAACCTCACACTAACCCTAAACCTAACCTTCACCCTCACCCTAACCCTAATCCTCACCCACACCCTAACCCTCAAACTCACCTGAAGCCTCTCCCTCACCCGAACCCTCATCCTCACCCTAAACCTCACTCTAAACATCACCCAAACCCTAACCCTCACCCTAACCCTAAACCTAACCCTCACCCTCACCCTAACCCTCACCCTCACCCTCACCCTCACCCTCACCCTCACCCTCACCCTCACCCTCACCCTCACCCTCACCCTCACCCTCACCCTCACCCTCACCCTCACCCTCACCCTCACCCTCACCCTCACCCTCACCCTCACTCTAACCCTCACCCTCACCCTCACCCTCACCCTCACCCTCACCCTCACCCTAACCCTAACCCTAACCCTAACCCTAACCCTAACCCTAACCCTAACCCTAACCCTAATCCTAACCCTAACCCTAACCCTAACCCTAACCCTAACCCTAACCCCTAACCCTAACCCTAACCCTAACCCTAACCCTAACCCTAACCCTAACCCTAACCCTAACCCTAACCCTAACCCTAACCCTAACACTCAACCTCACCCACACCCACACCCTCACCCTAACCCCTACCCTCACCCTCACCTTCACACTAACCCTCAACCTCACCCTAAACATCACCATAAACTTTACCTCACCCTAACCCTATCCCTAACCCTCACCCTAACCCTAACCGTCACCCCAACCCTAACGCTAACCCTAACCCTCACTCTCACCCTAACCTACACCCTAACCCTTATCCTCACACTAACCCTAACCCTAAACCTAACCCTAACCCTCACACTAACCCTAAACCTCACCCTAACCCTATCCCGACTCCTCACCCTAACTCTCACCCTTAACAAACCCTAATCCTAAACCTCACCCTAACCCTAACCCTAAACTTAACCCTCAGCCTCACCCTAACCCTCACCGTCACCCTAACCCTCACCCTAACCCTAACCCTCAACCACACCCTAACCTTCACCCTCACCCAAACCCTCACCCTCATCCGAGGACTCGCCCTCACCCTAACCCTCACAGTCACAATAAACATCACCCTAACCCTAACTCTCACCCCAACACTATCCCTAATCCTCACCATAAAACTAAACCTCAACCTAACCGTAACCCTCACTCTGACCCTCACGCTAACACTCACCCTAACCCTAACCCTAAACCTTATCCTCACCTTAACCCTCACCCTAACCCTTACCCTCATCCTTTCCCTAACCCTAACCCTCACCCTCACCCTAACCCTAACCCAAACAATAACCCTAATGATCACCCTAACCCTAACCCTCACACTCACGCAAACCCAAACCTTAACCGTAACCCTCACCCTCACCCTCAACCTAAACCTCAACCTCACCCTCATCCTAACCCTCACCCTCACCCTAAACATCAACCTAACCGTAACCCTCTAAACCAAACCCTAACTCTAACCCTAACCTTCACCCTAACCCTCACCCTAACCCTAACAATAAACTTAACCCTCACACTCAGCCTAAACCTCACCCTAACATTTGTCCTCACACTAACCCTAACTCTAACCTAAACCTTACCCTCACACTAACCCTAACCTTCACCCTAACCCTAAACTTACCTCTCACCCTAACCCTCACCCTAACCCTAACCCTAAACTTTCCCTATCGCTAACCCTAACATTAACCCTCACAATCATACTAAACATCACTCTAACGCTAACCCTCACCCTAACCCTAACCCTAAGCCTCATCCTAACCTTACCCCTCAACTTAACCTTCACCCTCCCCTAATCCTCACCCTAACTCTAACCCTAACCCTTACCTAAACAATACCCTCACCCTCACCCACACCCTCAACTTAACCCTCACCATAACCCTTACCTCACCCTAAACCTAACTCTAACCCTCAGCCTAAACCTAACCCTCACCCTAACCCTAAACCTACCCCTCACGCTAACCCTCATCCGAACCCTCACCCTAAACCTAACCCTCACCCTAAACCTAACCCTAACCCTCAACCTCACCGTAACACTCACCGTCACCCTAACACTCAACCTAACCCTAAACCTTACCCTAACCCTAAAACTCACCCTAAACATCACCCTAACCCTAACCTTCACCCTCACCCTCACCCTCACAATAAACATCACCTTAACCCTACATCTCAGCCTAACCCTAACCCTCTACCTGACCCTAAACCTCACCCTGACCGTCACCCTAACCCTAACCCTAACCCTAACCCTCACCGTAAACCTTACCCTTAACCTAACCCTCAACCTAAACCTAACCCTCACCCTAAACCTAACCCTCACACTAACCTTAACCCTAACCCTAATCTTAACACTGACCCTCACTCTCACCCTAACCCTAACCCTAACCCTTAACCTCACTCTCACCTTAACCCTCACATTCACCCTAAACCTCACCCTAACCCTACGCCTACCCCTCTCCCTAACCCTCACATTAACGCTAACCCTAACCCTAACCCCAACCCTAACCCTACCCCTAACTCTCAACCTCACACTAACCCTAAACCTAACCTTCACCCTCACCCTAACCCTAATCCTCACCCACACCCTAACCCTCAAACTCACCTGAAGCCTCTCCCTCACCCGAACCCTCATCCTCACCCTAAACCTCACTCTAAACATCACCCAAACCCTAACCCTCACCCTAACCCTAAACCTAACCCTCACCCTCACCCTCACCCTCACCCTCACCCTCACCCTCACCCTCACCCTCACCCTCACCCTCACCCTCACCCTCACCCTCACCCTCACCCTAACCCTAACCCTAACCCTAACCCTAACCCTAACCCTAACCCTAACCCTAACCCTAACCCCTAACTCTAACGCTAACCCTAACCCTAACCCTAACCCTAACCCTAAACCTAACCCTAACCCTAAACCTAACCCTAACCCTAACCCTAACCCTAAACTAAACCTAACATTAACCCTAACCCTAAAGGTAAACCAAAACCTAACATTAACCCTCATCCTAAGCCTAATACACACCCACACACTAATCCTCACCCATACCCCAACCCTCAACCTCACCTGAAGCCACACCCTCACCCGAACCCTCATCCTCACCCTAAACCTCACCCTAAACATCACCCAAACCCTAACCATCACCCTAACTCTAACACTAACCCTCACCCTAAACCTCAACCTAACCCTTATCCTCACCCTAACCCTAACCCTAACACTAACCATAATCCTCACACTAGCTGGAACCCTTACCCTAACCCTAAACATAACCATAACATTCACCCTCACCCTCACCCTAAAACTAAACCTAACCCTAAACCTCACCTTCACCCTCGCCCTCACCCTCACCCTAACCTTCACCCTCACCCTAAATATCACCCTAACCCTAACCCTCACCCTAACCCAACACCTCAACCTAATCCTCACCCTCCCCTTACCCTAACACTAACCCTAATCCTCACCCTAACCCTAACCCTCACCCTAACCCTAACCCTCACCCTCACTTTCACCCTCACTCTCAGCCTAACCCTAACCCTAACCCTAATCCTAACCCTTACCCTAAACCTCACCCTAACCCTAACCCAAACCATCACCCTCAACCTCACCCTCACCCTCACCCGCACCCTCAACCTAACCCTCACCCTCACACTAACTCTCAACCTTAACTTAAACATCACCCTAACCCTAACCCTCACCCTAACCCTAAACCTAACCCTAACCTTAACGCTAAACCTAAACCTCACCCTCACCCTAACCCTAACCGTAACCCTCATCCTAAACCTAACCTCAGCTTAACCCTAACACTCACCCTAATCCTCACCCTAACACTAACCCTTACCTAACCGAAACCCTCATCCTCACCCTCACCCTCACCCTCACCATGACCCTAGCCCTCACCATAAACATCACCATAACCCTAACCCTCAACCTAAACCTCACCCTCACCCTAATCCTAACCCTAACCCTAACCCTCACCCTAACTCTCACCCTAACCCTAACACTAACCCTAACCCTCACACTCAACCTAAACCTCACCCTAACCTTAACCCTACCCCTACCCTAACCCTCACCCTAACCCTTCCCCTAAACCTCACCCTCAAGCTAACAATAAACCTAACACTAACCCTCAACCTAACCCTAATCCTCACCCACACACTAACCCTCACCCTCATCCGAACCCTCACCCTCATCTGAACCCTCATCCTCACACTAAACCTCACCCTAAACATCACCCAAACCCTAATCTTCACCCTAACCCTTACCCTAACCCTTAACCTCACCCTCACCCTAACTCTCACCCTAACCGTCACCCTAACCCTACCCCTAATCCTAACAATAACCCTACCCGTAACCCTCACTCTCACACTAACCCTAAAAACGCTAACCCTCACCCTAAACATCACCCAAACCCTAACCCTCACCCTTACCCTAACCCTAACCCTCACCCTCACCCTAACCCTCACCCTAACACTTATCCTCACCCTAACCCTAACCCTAACCTTCACCGTCACCCTGACCCTCACCCTCAGACTAAACCTAACCCTACCCCTATTCCTAACCGTAATCCTCACCCTAATCCTAACCCTAACCCTAACCCTAACACTCAACCTCACCCACACCCACACCCTCACCCTAACCCCTACCCTCACCCTCACCTTCACACTAACCCTCAACCTCACCCTAAACATCACCATAAACTTTACCTCACCCTAACCCTATCCCTAACCCTCACCCTAACCCTAACCGTCACCCCAACCCTAACGCTAACCCTAACCCTCACTCTCACCCTAACCTACACCCTAACCCTTATCCTCACACTAACCCTAACCCTAAACCTAACCCTAACCCTCACACTAACCCTAAACCTCACCCTAACCCTATCCCGACTCCTCACCCTAACTCTCACCCTTAACAAACCCTAATCCTAAACCTCACCCTAACCCTAACCCTAAACTTAACCCTCAGCCTCACCCTAACCCTCACCGTCACCCTAACCCTCACCCTAACCCTAACCCTCAACCACACCCTAACCTTCACCCTCACCCAAACCCTCACCCTCATCCGAGGACTCGCCCTCACCCTAACCCTCACAGTCACAATAAACATCACCCTAACCCTAACTCTCACCCCAACACTATCCCTAATCCTCACCATAAAACTAAACCTCAACCTAACCGTAACCCTCACTCTGACCCTCACGCTAACACTCACCCTAACCCTAACCCTAAACCTTATCCTCACCTTAACCCTCACCCTAACCCTTACCCTCATCCTTTCCCTAACCCTAACCCTCACCCTCACCCTAACCCTAACCCAAACAATAACCCTAATGATCACCCTAACCCTAACCCTCACACTCACGCAAACCCAAACCTTAACCGTAACCCTCACCCTCACCCTCAACCTAAACCTCAACCTCACCCTCATCCTAACCCTCACCCTCACCCTAAACATCAACCTAACCGTAACCCTCTAAACCAAACCCTAACTCTAACCCTAACCTTCACCCTAACCCTCACCCTAACCCTAACAATAAACTTAACCCTCACACTCAGCCTAAACCTCACCCTAACATTTGTCCTCACACTAACCCTAACTCTAACCTAAACCTTACCCTCACACTAACCCTAACCTTCACCCTAACCCTAAACTTACCTCTCACCCTAACCCTCACCCTAACCCTAACCCTAAACTTTCCCTAACGCTAACCCTAACATTAACCCTCACAATCATACTAAACATCACTCTAACGCTAACCCTCACCCTAACCCTAACCCTAAGCCTCATCCTAACCTTACCCCTCAACTTAACCTTCACCCTCCCCTAATCCTCCCCCTAACTCTAACCCTAACCCTTACCTAAACAATACCCTCACCCTCACCCACACCCTCAACTTAACCCTCACCATAACCCTTACCTCACCCTAAACCTAACTCTAACCCTCAGCCTAAACCTAACCCTCACCCTAACCCTAAACCTACCCCTCACGCTAACCCTCATCCGAACCCTCACCCTAAACCTAACCCTCACCCTAAACCTAACCCTAACCCTCAACCTCACCGTAACACTCACCGTCACCCTAACACTCAACCTAACCCTAAACCTTACCCTAACCCTAAAACTCACCCTAAACATCACCCTAACCCTAACCTTCACCCTCACCCTCACCCTCACAATAAACATCACCTTAACCCTACATCTCAGCCTAACCCTAACCCTCTACCTGACCCTAAACCTCACCCTGACCGTCACCCTAACCCTAACCCTAACCCTAACCCTCACCGTAAACCTTACCCTTAACCTAACCCTCAACCTAAACCTAACCCTCACCCTAAACCTAACCCTCACTCTAACCCTAACGCTAAACCTAAACCTCACCCTCACCCTAACCCTAACCCTAACCCTTATCCTCACACTAACCCAACCCTAACCCTAACCTTCACCCTAACCCTATCCCGACACCTCAACCTAATTCTCACCCTAACCCTAACCCTAACCCTAACCCTCACCCTAATCCTAACCCTAAACATAACCCTCACCCTCACCCTAACCCTCACCGTCACCCTAACACTCACCCTAACCCTAACACTCAACCACACCCTAACCTTCACCCTCACCTGAACCCTCACACTCACGCGAACACTAACCCTCACCCTAAAACTCACCCTCACAATAAACATCAACCTAACCCTAACTCTCACCCTAACACTAACCTTAACCCTCACCCTAACCCTAACCCTCAACCTAACCCTAACCCTCATCCTGACCCTCATCCTACCCCTAACCCTAACCCTCACCCTAAACTTACCTTATAACACTAAACCTCACCTTAAACCTAACCCTAACCCTAACACTAACCCTCACACTAAACCTAACCCTAACACTCACCCTCACCCTCAACCTCACTCTCATCCTATCCCTAACCTTAATCCTAATGCTAACCCTAATCCTCAACATCACACTAACCTAACCCTGACCCTCACCCTAACCCTAACCCTAAACCTCACCCTCACCCAAACCCTCACCCTCCCCTTAACCCTCACCCTCACACTAACCCTAAACCTAACCCTCACCCTCACCCTCTCCCTCACCCTAACCCTCACCCTAACCCTAACCCCCCACCATAACCCTAACCCTAACCCTCATCCTCACCCTAACCTTAACTCTAACCCTAACCCTGACCCTAATCCTCACACTAACACTCACGCAAATCCTAACCCTCTCTCTCACCTTAACCTTCACCCTAATATTTACCCTCACCCTAACACCTTAATCCTAACCTTCACACTAAACCTAACCCTTTGTTTAGGTAAGGGTTAGGGTTAGGGTTAGTGTGAGTATTAGGGTTAAGGTTAGGGATAGGGTGAGGGTTAGGGTTAGGTTTTGGTAGAAGGTGAGGGTTAGGGTAATGTTTAGGCTGAAGGTGAGTGTTAGTGTGAAGGTGAGCTTTCGGGTGAGGGTTAGGTTTACGGTTAGAGTTAGGGTGAGGGCAAGTATGAGGGTGAGAATTTGGGTTAGGTTTAGGGTGAGGGTTAGGGTTAGGGTTAGGGTTAGGGTGAAGTTGAGGTTTAGGATTAGGGTTAGGGTTAGGGTGAGAGTGAAGGTGAGGGTGAGGGTGAGGGTGAGGTTTCGGGTTAGGGTTAGGTTTATGGTGAGGATGAGAGTGAGGGTTAGGGTTAGGATTAGGATTAGGGTTAGGGTTAGGCTGAGGGTGGGAGTGAGGGTGAGGGGGAGGGTTAGGGTTAAGGTTAGTGTTTGGGTTAGGGTGAGGGTTAGGGTTAGGGTTAGAGTTAGGGTGAGGGTGTGGGTGAGGGTGAGGGATAAAGTTAGGTTTAGGTTTTGGGTAAGGGTGAGGGTTAGGGTTATGATTAGGGGTAGGGGTAGGGTTAGGGTTAGGGTTAGGCTGAGGGTGAAGGTGAGATTCAGGGTTAGGGTTAGGTTGAGGTTTAAGTTTAGGGTGAGGGCTAGTATGAGGGTGAGGGTGAGGATGAGTGTGAGGGTTAGGGTTAGGGTGAGTGTTAGGTTTTGGCTACCGTGATGGTTGGATTAGAGTGATGTTTAGGGTGAGGGTGAAGGTTAGGGTGAGGGTGAGGGTTCGGGTGAGTGTTAGGGTTAGGGTGAGAGTTAGGGGAAAGGATAAGTTGAGGGTAAGGGTTAGGGTTAGTGTTAGGGTGATGTTTATAGTTAGTGTGAGGGTTAGGGTGAGCGTGAAGGTAAGGTTTAGGTTAAGGGTTAGTGTGAAGGGTAAGTTTAGGGTGATTCTGACGGCTAGGGTTAGGGTGATGTTTAGGATAAGGTTGAGGGTTAGGGTGAGGGTTCGTGTTCGGGTGCGGGTTAGGGTTACATTTAGAGTTAGGGTTAGGGCTAGGGTGAGGGTGAGGGTTAGTGTTAGGGTTAGGATTAGGGTTAGGGTAAGGGTTATGCTTAGGGTGAGGGTGAGGGTGAGGATTAGGGTGAAGGTTCGGGTAAGGGTTCTGGTGAGGGTTAGGGTTACGGTTAGGGTGAGGATTAGGGTGAGGTTTAGGGTTAGGGTGAGTGTGAGCTTAAGTGGAGGTTTAGCGTTAGGTTTAGGGTTAGGGTGAGGGTTAGGGTCAGGGTGAGAGTTAGAGTTAGGCTTAGGTTGAGGTTTAGGATCAGGGTGAGTGCTAGGGTTAGGGTGAGTGTTAGGGTTAGGGTGAGGGTTAGGTTTAGGATTAAGGTTAGGGTGAGAGCTTGGGTGAATGTGAGGGTTAGTGTGAGGGTGAGGGATAGATTGAGGCTTAGGATGAGGGTTAGGGTTAGGGTGAGTTTTAGGCTGAGGGGTAGGGTTAGGGTTAGTTTTAGGCTGAGTATGAGAATGAGGATTAGGTTTAGGATAAGTATTAGGTTTAGGGTTAGGCTGAGGTGGAGGGAGAGGCGGAGGGTTAGGGTTAGGGTTAGGGTGAGGTTTAGGGTTAGGTTTAGTGTTAGGGTTATTGTTAGGGTTAGGGGTAGGAGGAGGAGGAAGGGGATGTTTAGGGTTATGGTTAGTTTTAGGGTGAGGTTGAGAGTGATGGTTAGTGTTAGGATTAGGATTAGGGTTAGTGTTAGGCCGAGGGTGAGGGGAAGGGGGAGGGGGAAGGTTAGGGTGACATTGAGGGTTAGGGTGAGGGTTAGGGTTAGGATTAGTGTTAGGGTTAGTGTAAGGCTTAGGGTTAGGGTTAGAGTTAGGGTTAGGGTGAGGTTTAGGGTTAGGTTTAGTGTTAGGGTTAGGGTTAGAGTTAAGGTTAGGATGAGGGTTAGTGTTAAGCTTAGGGTTAGGGTTAGGGTGAGAGTAAGGTTTAGGGTGAGGTTTAGGGTGAGGGTGCGGTTTAGGGTTAACGTTAGGGTTAGGGTGAGTGTTAGGGTGAGGGTT
This sequence comes from Dipodomys spectabilis, assembly GCF_019054845.1. Lineage (NCBI taxonomy): Eukaryota > Metazoa > Chordata > Mammalia > Rodentia > Heteromyidae > Dipodomys > Dipodomys spectabilis. The sequence goes on from NW_024871518.1 coordinate 55,777, forward strand.
AGGTTTAGGGTTACGGTTAGGGTAAGAGTGAAGTTTAGGATTAGGGTTAGGGTGAGGGCTAGGGTTAGGGTGAGTATTAGGGTTGGGTTATGGTTAGAGTTAGGGTGAGGTGAGGGTGAGGGTTAGGGTTAAGGTTAGGGTTAGACTTAGGGTGAGGATGAGGGTGAGGGTGTGGGTTTGGGTTAGGGTGAGGGTTAGGGTTAGAGTTACAGTTAGGGTGAATGTGAGGGAGGGTTAGGTTTGGGTGAGGGTTAGAGTTATAATGAGTTAGGGTTGAGTACGGGTTAGAGTTAGTGTGAGGGTGAGGGTGAGGGTTAGGTTTAGGATTAGGGTTAGGGTTAGGGTTAGACTGAGATTGAGGTTGAGGGTTAGGGTGAGGGTTAGGTTTAGGGTTAGGTCTAGGTTTAGGGTGAGGGTTAGGTTTAGGGTTAAGGTTAGGCTTAAAATTAGGTTGAGGGTGAGGGTGAGGGTTAGGGTTAGGATTAGGTTTAGGGTTAGGTTTAGGCTGAGGGTGAGGGTGAGGGTGAGGGTTAGGGTTAGTGTTGGGGTGAGGATTCGTGTGAGGATTAGATTTAGGGTTAGTTTGAGGGTTATGGTGAGGGTTATGATTAGTGTTAAGGTTAGGGTGAGGGTCAGGGTGAGGGTAAGTGTTAACGTGAGGTTTAATTTGAGGGTGAGGGATAGCGTTAAGTTTAGGGTGAGAAGTAGGGTGAGGGTTAGGGTGAGGGTCAGCGTTAAGTTGAGGTTTAGGGTTAGGGTTAGGGTTAGGGTGATGTTTAGGGTCAGGGTGAGGGTTAGGGTTAGGGTTAGGGGAGGGTTAGGTTTAGGGGTACGGTTAGGGTGAGGGCTAGGATGAGGGTGAGGTTTAGGGTTAGGGTTACTGTTAGGGATAGGGTGAGGATTAGGGTTAGGGTTATGGTTAGGATGAGAGTTAGGCTGAGAGGTATGGTTAGGGTTAGGGTGAGGGTTAGGTTTAGTGTGAGAGTTAGGGCTAGGTTTAATATTAGTGTTAGGGTGAGGGTTAGGGTTAGGGTTAGGGTTATTCCTATTGTTAGGGTTAGGTTGCGGCTGAAGGTGAGGGTAAGGGTGAGGGTGAGGGTGAGGTTTAGGCTTAGGGTTAGGTTTAGGGTGAGGGTAGTGAGGGTGATGGGGAGGGTTAGGGTTAGGGTTGGGGTTAAGATGAGGGTTAGGGTTAGGGTTATTTTTAGTGTTAGGGTGTGGTGGAGGGGGATGGGGAGCGGGAGAGGGAGGGGCAGATTTAGGGTTAGGGTTAGGTTTAGTTTGAGTATGAGAGTGAGTGTTAGGTTTAGGATTAGGATTACGGTTAGGGTTAGGCTGAGGTTGAGGGGGAGTGGGAGGGGGAGGGTTAGGTTTAGGGTTAGGGTTAGGGTGAGGGTGTGGGTTCGGGTTAGTGTGAGTGTTAGGGTTAGGGTTAAGGTGAGGGATAAGTTTAGGGTGAGGGTGTGGGTTCGGGTTAGTGTGAGTGTTAGGGTTAGGGTTAGGATGAGGGAAAAGTTTAGGGTGAGGTTGTGGGTTCGGGTTAGTGTGAGTGTTAGGGTTAGGGTTAGGGTGACGGAAAAGTTTAGGGTGAGGGTTAGGGTGAGCATGAGTATTAGGCTTAAGATTAGGGTTAGGATTAAAGTGTTGTTGAGGGTGAGGGTTAGGGTTATTTTGAGGTTTACTGTTAGGGTGAAGGTTAGTGTTACGGTTAGAGTTAGGATGAGGGTGTGGGTGAGTGTGAGTGTTAGGGTTAGGTTTAGGGTTTGGGTGAGGCTGAGGGTGAGGTTTAGTGTTAGGTTTAGTGCTAGGGTTAGAGTTAGAGTTAGTCTGAGGATGAGGGTGAGGTTGAGGTTTAGGTTTAGGGTTAAGATTAGGTTTAGTGTTAGGGTTAGAGTTAGAGTTAGGCTGAGGGTGATTGTGAGGTTGAGGTTTAAGGTTAGGGTTAGAGTTAGGGTGAGCACTAGGGTGAGGGTGAGGGTTAGGGTTAGGGTTAGGGACAGGGTGAGATTTAATATTAGGTTTAATGTTAGTGTGAGGGTAAGGGTTAGGGTGAGGCTTAGGGTTAGGTTTAGGTTTAGGGTGAGGGTGAGGGTTAGGGTTAGTGTGAGGATTAAGGTTAGTATTAGGGTAAGGGTGAGGGTAAGGGTTAGGGTGAGGGTTTGTGTGAGGGGGAGGGTTAGGGATAGGGTTAGGATTAGTGTGTGGGTGAGGGTGAGGTTTAGGTTTAGGGGGCGGGTTAGGGTTATGGTTAGGGTTAGGGTGAGGGTGTGGGTGAGGGTGAGGCTTAGGGATAAGACTAGGGTTAGGGTGATGGTGAGGTTGAGGGTTATGGATAGGGTTAGGCTTACGGTTAGGGTGAGGGCTAGGGTTAGGATTGGGGTTAGGGTTAGAGTTAGGGTGACGGTGAGGTTGAGGGTGAGCGTAAGGGTTATTTTGAGCTTTAGTTTGAGGGTTCGGTTAGGGTTAGGGTGATGGTTAGGTTTAGGATGAGGGTTATATTTAGAGTTAGGGTTAGGGTTAGGGTTAGGGTTAGGGTTAGGGTTAGGGTTAGGGTTAGGGTTAGGATTGCTGTGAGGATTAGGGTTAGGTTTAGGAGTAGAGTGAGGGTAAGGGTTAGGGTGAGGTTTAGGGTGAGGTTTAGGTTTAAGGTTAGAGTTAGGGTTAGGTTGAGATTTAGGGTGAGTTTTAGAGTTAGGGTATGGGTGAGGTGAGGAATAGGGTTACAATTAGGGTTAGGGTTAGGGTTAGGCTGAGGGTGAGGTTTAGGGTTTAGTTTAGGGTTAGGTTTAGGGTGAGGTTTTGGGTTAATGTTAGGGTTAGGTTTAGGGTAAGGGTTAGGGTTAAGGTGAGGGTTAGGGTTAGGTTTAGGGTTAGGGTGAGGTTGAGGGTTAGGGTTGGGGTTACGGTTAGGGTGAGGGTGAGTTTGAGGCTTAAGGTTAGGATTACGTTTTGGGTTAGGGTTAAGCTGAGGGTGAGGGTGAGGTTTAGGTTTAGGTTTAAGTTTAGGTTGAGTGTTAGGGTGAGGGGTAGGCTTACAGTTAGGGTGAGGGTGAGGGTTAGGGTTAGGTTGAGGGTTAGGGTGAAGGGTTGGGTTAGGGTAAGTGTGAGCCTTAGTGTTAGTGTGAGGGTTAGGGTTAGGGTTACGGTTAGGGTTACTGTGAGCGTAAGGGTAAGGCTGAGGGTTAGGATGAGGGTGAGAGTTAGGGACAGGGTTAGGGTGAGGGTGACTGTTAGGGTGAGGATGATGGTTACTTTTAGGGTTAGGGTTAGGTTGAGGGTTAGGGTTAGGGTTATTTGTGGGGTTAGGTTGAGGGTGAGGGTTAGGTTTAGGTTAAGGATTAGGGTGAGGGGTAGGGTCAGGGTTAGGGTTAGGGTTTTGGTTAGGGTTAATGTGATGGTGAGGGATAGGTTTAGTGTTAGGGTGAGGGTGAGTATTAGGTTTAGGATTAGAGTTAGGGTTAGGGTTAGGGTTAGGGGAGGGTTAAGGTTAGGATTAGGTTTAGGGTTAGGGTGAGGGTAATGGTTAGGGTGAGGGTTAGAGTGAGGGTGAGGGTTAGGTTAAGGTTTAGGTTTAGGATTAGGGTCATGGTGAGGGTGAGGGTTAATGTTAGTGTGAGGGTTAGGCTGAGGGGTAGGGTTAGGGTTAGGGTGAGGGTAGGGTTGAGGGTTTTGGTTACGTGAGGGTTAGGTTTAGGGTTAGGGAGAGGATTAGGTTTTGGGTGAGGGTTAGGGTGAGGGTAAGTGTTAGGGTTTGGGTGTGGGTTAGTATTAGAGTGGCGCTGAGGGCGAGGGTTTGATTAGGTAAGGGTTAGGATTAGGGTTAGGGTGAGGGTAAGGGTTAGGGTGAGGGCTAGGATGAACGTGAGTTTAAGGGTTAGCGTGCGTGTTAGGGTTTCGGTTAGGGTGAGGGTTAAGATGAGGCTGAGGATCAGGGTGAGGATAGAGTTAGGGTCAGGGTTAGCGTTAGGGTTAGGGTTAGGGTGAGGGCTAGGGTGAGGGTGAGGCTTAAGGTGAGGATGAGGGTGAGGGTGCGTGTTGGGGTGTGGGTTAGGGTTAGGGTTAGGGTCAGGGTTACAATTAGGGTGAGGGATAGGGTAAGTTTTAGGGTGAGGTTGAGGCTGAGGCTGAGTTTTAAAGTGAGGGTGGGGGTGAGGGTGAGGGTGAGGGTGAGGGTTAGGGATCGGATTAGGTTTAAGTTGAGGGTTAGTTTGAGGTTTAGAGTTAGGCTGAGGGTGCGGGTTAGGGTTAGTTTTAGGGTGAGAGTTAGAGTTAGGGTTAGGGTGAGAGTGAGGGTTAGTGTTAGAGTTAGTGTGAGGGTTAGGGTGAGGATTTGGGCTAGGATGAGGGTTAGGGTTAGGTTTAGTGTTATGGTGAGGGTGAGGATTTTGGTTAGGTTAAGTGTTAGGGTGAGGGGTAGGGTGAGGGGTAGGGTTAGGGTTTTGGTTAGGGTAGGATGAGGGTGAGGGTTAGGGTTATGGTTAGGGTGAGTGTGTGGGTGTTTTAGGGATAGGTTTTGGGTTAGGGTGAGGGTGAGGGTTAGGTTTAGGATTGGTGTTATGGTTAGGCTTAGGCTTAGCGTTAAGGTGAATGTTAGGATTAGGGTTAGCTTGAGGGTTAGTTTTAGGGTTAGGGTGCTGGTTAGGGTTAGGGTGATGTTTAGTGTGAGGGTGAGTTTTAGCGTGAAGGTGCGTGTTCGGGTGAGGTTTAGGGTTTGGGTGAGGGTCAGGGTGAGTGTTAGGGTGAGGGAGAGGGTTAGGGTTAGGTTTAGGGTTGTTGTTAGGGTTAGGGTTTGGTTGAGTGTTAGGGTTAGGGTTATGGTTAGGGTTAGGGTAGGGTGAGGGTAAGGTTTAGGGTGAGGGTTAGGATTAGGCTGAGGGTGAGGATGAGGATGAGGGTTTAGGGTTAGGTTGAGTGTAAGGGTTAGGGTTAGGTTTAGGATGAAGGTTAGGGTGAGGTGTAGGATTAGGGTTAGGGTGAGGGTGAGGGCTAGGGTGAGGGTTAGGCTTAGGGTTAGGGTGAGTGTTAGGGTTAGTGTTAGGTTTAGGATGAGGGTTAGGGCGAGTGGTAGGGTTAGGGTTAGTGTGAGGGGTAAGGTTAGTGTGAGGGTCAGGGTTAGGGTTAGGGTTACCGTGAGGGTAAGTGTAATTGTGAGGGTTAGGATGAGGGTGAGCTTTAGGGTTAGTTAGGTTTAGGGTATGGGTTAGGCTGAGGGCTAGGGTGAGGGTTACTATTAGGCTCAGGGTGAGGGTGAGGGTGAGGTTTAGGGTTGGGTCTAAAATTAGTGTGTTAGGGTTAGGGTTAAGTTTAGGATGAGGTTTAGGGTGAGAGTTAGGATTAGGGTTAGGTTGAGGGTGAGGGTGAGGGTGAGGGTGAGGTTTAGGGTGAGGGTGCGGGTTAGGGTTAGGTTTAGGGTGAGGGTAAGGGTTAAGGTGAGGTTTAGGGAGAGGTTTAGGGTTAGAGTTCGAGTTAGGGTTAGGTTGAGTGTTCCAGTGAGTTTTACAGTTAGGGTGAGGGTGAGGGTTAGGGTTAGGGTTAGGGTGAGGGTTAGGGTTTGGGTGAGAGTTAGAGTTAGGGATAGTGTGAGTGTGAGGGTTAGTGCTAGGGTTTGGGAGAGAGTTAGGTTGAGGATGAGGTTAAGGTTTAGGTTGAAGGTTAGGTTGAGGGGGAGGTTTAGGGTTAGGGTAAGGGTGACGGTTAGGATTAGGCTGAGGGTGAGCGTGAGGGTGAGGGTGAGGGTTAGTGTTAGACAGGTTAGGGTGAGGTTTAGGTTTCTTGTGAGGGTTAGGGTCAGGATGAGGGTAAGGATTAGGTGAGGGTCAGGGTTAAATTTAGGAGTTAGATTTAGGGTGAGGTTTAGGGTTAATATTAGGGTAAGCTTTAGGGTAAGGGTTAGGTTTAGGGTAAGGGTTAGGGTTTGAGTGAGGGTTACGATTAGGTTTAGGGTGAGGGTTCGGCTTTGGGTGAGGGTTAGGGTTAGGTTTAGGGTTAGGGTGAGGGTGTTGGTGAGACAGGTTAGGATTAGGGTTTGAGTTAGGGTGAGGGTGAGGCTGAGGCTTAGAGTTATGTTTAGGGTTTGAGTTAGGGTTAGGCTGAGGGTGAGGGTGAGGGTTAGGGTTAGCGAGAGGGTGAGGGCTAGGTTTAGGTTGAGGGTGAGGGTGAGGGTGAGGGTTAGGTTGAGGGTTATGGTTAGGGTGAGGGTTAGGGTTAGTGTTAGCTTTAGGTTGAGAGTTAGGGTGAGGGCTAGGGTTAGGGTTAGTGTGAGCCTTAGTGTTAGTGTGAGGCTTAGGGTTAAGATTAGGGTTAGGATTACTGTGAGGTTAAGGGTAAGGGTGAGGGTTAGGGTGAGTGTGAGGGTTAAGGATAGTGTTAGGGTGAGGGTGATTGTTAGGGTAAGGATGAGGTTTAGGGTTAGGGTGAGGGTTAGGGTTGAGTTTATGGTTAGGTTGAGGGTGAGGTTAGGGTTAGGTTAATGGTTAGGGTGAAGGGTAGAATGAGGGTTTGGGTTAGGGTTTTAGTTAGGGTGGGCTGAGGGTGAAGGTTAGGGTTAGGGTTAGGCTGTGTGTGAGGGAGTTTTAGCGATAGGTTTGGGTTAGGGTGAGTGTGAGTGTTAGATTTAGGATTAGTCTTATGGTTAGGCTTAGGCTTATGGTTAGGGTGAGGGCTAGGGTTAGGGTTAGGGTACGGGTTGGGTTTAGGGTGGTTTAGTGTGAGAGTGAGGTTTAGGGTGAGGGAGAGGGCTCGAATGAGGGTGAGGGTTAGGTTGTGTGTGAGGGTGAGGGTTAGGGTACGTGTTAGGGTGAGGGTGAGCATTAGGGTTAGGTTTAGGATTAGTGTTAAATTTAGTGTTTGGGTGAGTGTTAGGGTTGGGGGAGGGTTAGGGTAGGGTGAAGGTAAGGTTTAGGGTTAGGGCTAGGGTTAGGCTGAGGGTGAGGGTGAGGGTGAGGGTTAGGGTTAGCTTTAGGGTAAGGGTGAGTGTAAGGGTTAGGGTTAGGGTTAGGATGAGGTTTATTGTGAAGTGTAGGATTAATGTTAAGGTAAGGGTGAGGGTGAGGGTGATTTTGAGGGTGAGGTTTAGGGTTAGGCTTAGGATTAGTGTGAGTTTTAGGGTTAGGTTTAGGGTTAGGATGAGGTTTAGGGTGAGGGGTAGGGTTAGGGTTAGGTTGAGGGTAAGGGTGAGGGTGTTGTTTAGGGTTAGGGTGAGGGTTAGGGTTAGGGTTAGGTTAGGGTTAGGGGGAGTGTGAGGGCTAGCGTTATGTTTAGGATGATGGTTAGTGTGAGGGGTAGGGTTAGGGTTAGGGTTAGGTTGAGGATTAGGGTTAGGTTTAGGCTTAGGCTGAGGGTAGGGTGAGGGTGAGGGTGAGGGTGAGGGTTAGGGTGTCGGTGAAGGTTAGGGTAGGATGAGGGTTAAGATGACGGTGAGGGTTAGGGTGAGGGTGAGCGTTAGGGTTAGGGTTAGGGGGAGTGTGAGGGCTAGGGTTATGTTTAGGATGATGGTTAGTGTGAGGGGTAGGGTTAGGGTTAGGGTTAGGTTGAGGATTAGGGTTAGGTTTAGGCTTAGGCTGAGGGTAGGGTGAGGGTGAGGGTGAGGGTGAGGGTTAGGGTGTCGGTGAGGGTTAGGGTAGGATGAGGGTTAAGATGACGGTGAGGGTTAGGGTGAGGGTGAGGGTTAGGGTTAGGGTTAGGGTTCTGGTTAAGCTTAGGGTGATGTTTAGGGTGAGGCTGAGCGTTTGTGTGACGGTGAGGGTTAGGGTGTGGGTGACGGTTAGGGTGAGGGTGAGTGTGAGGGTGAGGGTGAGGCTTAGGGTTAGGTTTAGGGTTAGTGTTATGGTTAGGGTTAGGGTTAGAGTAGGGTGAGGGTAAGGTTTAGGGTGAGGGTTAGGGTTAGGCTGAGGGTGAGGTTGAGGGTGAGGGTTAGTTTTATGTTTAGGGTTAGGGTGAGTGTAAGGGTTGGGGTTAGGGTTAGGATGAGGGTTAGGTTGAGGTGTGGGATTAGGGTTAGGGTTAGTTTTAGGGTTAGGGTTAGGGTGAGTGTTAGGGTGAGTGTTAGGTTTAGGATGAGGTTTAGGGCGAGGGGTAGGGTTAGGGTTAGTGTGTGGTGTAGGGTTTAGAGTGAGGGTTAGGGTTAGTGTTAGGGTTACCGTGAGTGTAAGTGAAATGGTGAGGTTTAGTATGATGGTGAGGGTTAGGGTTAGGTTTAGGGTTAGGGTGAGGCGTAGGGTGAGGTTTAGGATTAGGTTTATCTTTAGGGTAGGGTGAAGGTTAGGGTTAGGCTTAAGGTTAGTGTCAGGGTGAGGGTTAGGGTTAGTGTTAGGGTTAGGGGTTGGTTGAGTGTTAAGGTGAGGGTTTGGGTTATGGTTAGGGTTAAGGTGAACATGAGGGTTAGGGTGAGTCTTAGTGTTAGTTTTAGGGATAGGTTTGGGATAGGCTGCGGGCTAGGGTGAGGGTGAAGGTTAGGGTGAGGGTGAGGTTGAGGGATAGGTTGTCGGTGAGGGTTAGGGTAGTTGTGAGGGTTAGGGTGAGGTTTAGTGTTAGGTTGAGTTTGAGGGTGAGGGTGAGGTTTAGGGTTAGGTTTAGGATTCCTTTGAGTGCTAGGGTTAGAGTTAGGTTTAGGATGAGGTTTAGGGTGAAGGTTAGGGTTAGGGTTAGGTTGAGGGTGAGGGTGAGGGTGGGGTTTAGGGTTAAGGTGGGGGTTAGGGTTAGGGTTAGGTTGAGGGTGAGGGTTAGGGTTAGGTTTAGGATGAGGATTAGGATGATGGGTAGGATTAGGGTTAGTGTGAGTGTTAGGGTTAGTTTGAGGGTTAGGTTTAGGGTTAGGCTTAGGGTGAGGTTTAGGGTTAGGGTTAGGCTGAGGGTAGGGTGAGGGTGAGCGTTAGGGTGAGGGTAAGGGTGAGCGTGAGGGTTAGGCTGTCGGTGAGGGTTAGGGTAGGGTGAGGGTTAGGGTGACGGTGAGGGTTAGGGTGAGGGTTAGGGTTAGGGTTAGGGTGAGGGTTAGTTTTACGGTTAGGGTGAAGATGAGGGTTCAGTTTAGGATTAGTGTTAGGGTTAGGGTTAGGCTTAGGTTGAGGTTGAGGGGAAGGGTGAGGGTTTGGGTTCGGGTTAGGGTGAGAGTGAAGCTTACGGTAAGGGGTAGTGTTAGGATGAGGAGTAGGGTTAGGGTTAGGGTGAGGGTGTTTCGGTTATGTAAGGATTAGGTTTAGGGTTACGGACAGGATTAGGGTTTGGGTGAGAGTTAGGGTGAGGGTATTAGGGCTTGGGTGAGGGTTTGGATTAAGGTGAAGCTGAGGGTGAGGGTTTTTTTAGGTAGGAATTAGGGTTAGGGTAAGGGTTAGGGTTAGATTTAGGTATAGGTTGAGGGTTAGCGTGAGGGTTAGGGTTAGGGTTAGGTTGAGGGTTAGGGTTAGTGTGTGGGTTAGGTTTAGGGATAGGATTATGGTTAGGGTGAGGGTAAGGGTAGGGTGAGGGTAGGATGAGGGTGAGGCTTAGGGTTAACGTTAGGGTTGGGGTGTCGGTTAGGGTGAGGGTTAGGGTTAGGTTTAGGGTGAGGGTGAGGGTGACGGTTAGGGTTAAGGTGAGGATGAGAGTTAGGTTTATGGTTAGCTTTAGGATGAGCGTTAGGATTAGGGTGAGGGTTAGGGTTAGGTTTAGTGTTAGGGTGAGGGTTAGTGTTAGGGTTTGAGTAAGGGTGAGGGTGAGGCTGAAGCTTAGAATTAGGATTAGGGTTTGAGTTAGGGTTAGGCTGAGGGTGAGGGTGAGGGTTAGGGTTAGCGTGAGCGTTAGGGTTAGGGTTAGGTTTAGGTTGAGTGTTAGGGTTAGGTTGAGGGTTAGGGTGAGGTTTAGAGTTAGGGTGAGGGTTAGGGTTAGGGTTAGGTTAGGTTGAGGGTTAGGTTTAGGGTGAGAGTTAGAGTTAGGGTTAGGCTGCGGGTGAGGGTTAGTGTTAGGGTTAGGGTGAAGGTTAGGGTGAGGATGAGGGTAAGGTTTAGTTTGAGGGTTAGGGTGAGGGGGAGGTTTAGTGTTAAGGTTAATGTTAGGGTGAGGGTTAGGGTGAGGGTGAGGTTTAGGGTTTGTGTAAGGGTTAGGGAAGGGTGAGGGTTATGTTTAGGATTAGGGTTAGGGTTATGGTTAGGCTAAGGGTGCGGGTGAGGGGAAGGGTGTGGGTTTGGGTTAGGGTTAGGTTTGGGTGTCGGTGAGGGTTAGGGTAGCGTGAGGGTTAGGGTGACGGTGAGGTTTAGGCTGAGCGCTAGGGTGAGGATGTTGGTGAGGGTGAGGGTTAGGGTGTTGGTGAGGGTTAGGGTAGGGGGTGGGTAAGGGCGACGGTGAGGGTTAGGCTGAGGGTGAGGGTTAGGTTTATGGTTACGGTTAGGGTTAGGGTCCGGTTAAGGATTAGGGTTACAGTTAGGCTTAGGATGAGGGTTAGGGTTATGGGTAGGTTTAGGGTTAGGGTAAGGGTTAGGGTTAAGGTTAGGGTGAGGGTTAGGGTTAGGGTGAAGGTTAGTGTTAGGGTGAGGGTTAAAATGAGGCTGAGGGTTAGGGTGAGGTTTAGAGTTAGGGTGAGTGTTAGGTTTAGGGTTAGGGTGAGGGTGAGGGCTAGGTTGAGGGTGAGTGTTAGGTTGAGGGTGAGGGTGAGGGTGAAGTTTAGGGTGAGGGTTAGGGTTAGGGTTAGGGTCTGGGTTACGGTTAAAATGAGGGTTAGGTTGGGATTAGGTGGAGTTTGAGGCTGAGGCTGAGGTTTAAGGTGAGGGTGAGGGTAAGTGTGAAGGTGAGGGTTAGGGTTCGGGTTAGGTTTAGGATTAGGTTGATTGTGAGGGTTAGTGTTTGGATTAGTGTTAGGGTTAGGGTTAGGCTGAGGGTGAGTGTGAGGGTGAGCGTGAGGGTTAGTGTTAGGATTAGGGTGAGGGTTAGGATTATTGTGAGGGTTAGGGTGCGGATGAGGGTAAGAGTTATGTTGAGGTTTAGGGTGAGGGGAGGGTTAGGGAAAGGTTAGGGTTAGGGTGAGGGTTAAGGGAATGGTTAGGGTTAAGTTTAGGTTTAGTTTTAGGGTGAGGGTTAGTGTTAATGTTAGGGTTAGGTTTAGGGTAATGTTTAGGGTTAGGGTTAGAGTGAGGCTTACGGTTAGGTTTAGGGTGAGGGTTAGGATTAGGGTGAGTGTTAGGGTTAGGTTTAGGGTTAGGGTAAGAATGAGGGTTAGGGTTAGGGTTGGGGTAAGTATTAGTGTGAGGGTGAGGGCGAGGCTTACGGTTAGAACTAGGGTTTGGGTTAGGGTTAGGGTGAGGGTGAGGGCGAGGCTTACGGTTAGAACTAGGGTTTGGGTTAGGGTTAGGGTGAGGGTGAGGGTGAGGGTTAGGGTTAGTGTGAGGGTTAGGGTTAGGGTTAGGTTCAGGTTGAGGGTTAGGGTGAGGGGTAGGTTTAGGTTTAGGGTGAGGGTGAGGGTGAGGGTGAGGTTTAGGGTGAAGGTTAGTGTTAGGGTGAGGGTTAGGGTTACGTTTAGGTTTAGGTTGAGGGTTAGGTTGAGGGGTAGTGTTAGGTTTAGTGTGAGCCTTAATGTTAGTGTGAGGGTTAGGATTACGTTTAGGGTTAGGGTTACCGTGAGAAGTGGAAGGTGAGGGTTAGGATGAGGGTTAGTTTTAGGGATAGAGTTAGGGTGAGGGTGAGTGTTAGGGTGAGGATGAGTGTTAGGGTTAGGGTTAGGGTGAGGTTAGTATGAGGGTTAGGGTGAAGGGTTTATTTGGGGTTAGGGTTAGGGTTAGAATTAGGGTGAGTGTGAGGGTGAGGTATAGGGTTAGGATTAGGGTTAGGGTTAGGTTTAGGCTGAGGTTCAGGGTGAGTGTTAGGGTTAAGGTTAGGGTGAGTATTAGTGTTAGGCGTAGGGTTAGGATGAGTGTTAAGGTGAGGGTTAGGGTTAGGGTGAGGGTTATGGTTAGGGTGAGGGTAAGGATGAGGGTGAGGGTTAGGGTGAGGTTGAGGGTGAGTGTGAGGGTTAGGGTGTGGCTTAGGGTTAGGGTTAGGGTCAGGGTTACGATTAGTGTGAGGGTTAGACTTAGGGTTAGGGTTAGGTTGAGGGTAAGCCTGAGGCTAAGGTTTAAGGTTACGGTGAGTGTGAGGGTGAGTGTGAGGGTGAGGGTTAGTGTTCGGGTTTGGGTTAGGTTGAGGTGAGGATGATGGTTAGTGTTTCGATTAGGGTTAGGGTTAGATTTAGGCTGAGGGTGAGCGTGAGGGTGAGGGTGATGGTTAGTTTTAGGATTAGGGTGAGGGTTAGGTTTATTTTGAGGGTTAGGGTGAGGATGAGGGTAAGGGTTAGGTTGAGGGTTAGGGTGAGGGGAAGGGTTAGGGTTAGCGTGAGCCTTAGGGTGAGGGTTAGAGTTAAGGGTTAGGTTTAGCGTGAGATTTAGTGTTAACGTTAGGGTTAGGTTTAGGGTAAGGGTTAGGGTGAAGGTTAAGATGAGGGGTAAGTTTAGGGTTAGGGTGAGCGTTAGGGTTTTTGGGAAGGTAAGGGTTAGGGTGAGGGATACGATGAGGGTGAGGGTTAGGGTGAGGTTTAGAGTTAGGGTGAGGGTTAGAGTTAGGGTTAGGGTGAGGCCTATTGTGAGGGTGAGGGTTAGGGTATGGGTTAGGGTTAGGCTTAAGATCAGAGTTTCGGTTAGGGTGAGGGTTTGGGTTATGGTTAGGGTGAGGTTGAGGCTGAGGCTGAGGTTTAGTTGAGGTTGAGGATGAGTGTGTGGTTGAGGGTTAGGGTGAGGATTAGGGTTAGTTTGAGGATGAGGGTGAGAGTTTGTGTTTGGATTAGAGTTAGGATTAGGATTAGGCTGAGGGTGAGCGTGAGTGTGAGGGTGAGGGTTAGTGTTAAGGTTAGTGTGAGGGTTAGGTTTAGGGTTAGACTTAGGATGAGGGTAAGGGTTAGGGTGAGGTTTAGGACAAGGGTTAGGGTTAGGGTTAGGATGAGGGTTAGGGTGATGTTTAAGGTTAGGGTTAGGGTGAGGGTGAGGTTTAGGGTTAGGTTTAGGGTGAGGGTTAGGTTTAGGGATAGGGTGAGGGTGAGGGTTAGGATTAGGGTTAGTGTTAGAGTTAGGGTTAGGCTTAGGGTGAGGGTGAGGGGTAGGGTGAGGGTTTGGGTTAGGGTTAGGTATAGTGTGAGGTTGAGGCTTACGGAGAGGGTTATGGTTAGAGTTAGGGGTAGGGTTAGGGTTAGGTTGAGGATGAGGGTGAGGGTGAGGGTTAGGGTTAGGGTGAGCGTGAGGGTTAGGATTAGGCTTAGGATGAGGGTTAGGGTGAGGGTTAGTGTGAGCGTTAGGGTTAGTTTGAGGGTTAGGGTTAGGGTTAGGTTTAGGGTAATGGTTAGGTTTAGGTTTAAGGTTACTCCGATGGCTAAGGTGAGGGTGAGGGTGAGGGTGAGGGTGAGGGTAAGGGTTAGGGTGTCAGTGAGGTTTAGTGTAGGGTGAGGATTAGGGTGACAGTGAGTGTAAGATTGAGGGTGAGGGTCAGGGTTAGGTTTCAGGTTAGGGTTAGCTTGAGAGTGAGGGTGAGGGTTAGTGTTTGGATTAGTGTTAGGGTTAGGGATAGGCTGAGGGTGAGAGTGAGGGTGAGGGTGAGGTTTAGTGTTAGGGTTAGGGTGAGGGTTCGGTTTCTTGTGAGGGTTAAGGTAAGGATGAGGGTTAGGGTTCGGTTGAGGTATAGGGTGAGGTTGAGAGAGAGAATGAGGATTACGTTGTATGTTAGGGTTATGGTTAGGGTCAGGTTTACGGTTAGGGTTCGGGTTAGGGTTCGGGTTAGGGTTAGGTTGAGGGTGAGGCTAAGACTGAGGTTTAAGGTGTGGGTGAGGGTGAGTGTGAGAGTGAGGTTTAGGGGTCGGGTTAGGGTTAGGTTGAGGGTGAGGGTGAGGGTGTGTTTGGATTAAGGTTAGGTTTAGTGTTAGGCTGAGGGTGAGCGTGAGTGTGAGGGTGATGGTTAGTGTTAGGGTTAGGGTGATGGATAGGTTCATTGTGAGGGTTAGGGTGAGGAACAGGGTAAGTGTTAGGGTGAGGGATAGGGTTAGGTTTAGGGTTAGGGTTAGGGTGAGGGTTAGGGTGAGGGTTAGGGTTAAGTTAAGGGTTAGGTTTAGGGTGAGATTTAGGGTTAATATTAGGGTTAGGTTTAGGGTAAGGGTTAGGGTGAGGGTGAGGGTTAGGGTTAGGGTGAGGTTTAGGGTTAGGGTGAGGGTTAGGGTTAGGATTAGGGTTAGGGTGAGGGCTAGGCTGAGGGTGAAGGTTAGGATTAGGCTTAGGGTTAGGGTGAGGTTTAAGGTTAGGACTAGGTTTAGGGTTAGTGTGAGGGGTAGGGTTAGGGTTAGGGTGAGGGTTAGATTTAGTGTGTGTGTTATGGTTAGGGATAGGGTTAGGGTGAGGGTGAGGGTTAGGGTTAGGATTAGGGTTAGGGTGAGGGCTAGGGTGAGGGTGAAGTTTAGGATTAGGCTTAGGGTTAGGGTGAGGTTTAGGGTTAGGACTAGGTTTAGGGTTAGTGTGAGGGGTAGGGGTAGGGTTACGGATAGGGTGAGGGTGAGGGTTAGTGTGAGGGTAAGGGTTAGGGTGAGGATTAGATTGAGGGTGAGGGTTAGGGTGAGGGTTAGAGTTAGGGTGAGGGTTATGGTTAGGGTGAGGGCCAGTGTCAGGGTGAGGGTTAGGGTTAGAGTTAGGGTTAGGTTGAGGGTAGGTTGAGGTTTAGAGTTAGCGTGAGGGTTCGGGTTAGGGTTCGGGTTAGGGTGAGTTGAGGCTGAGGCTGAGGCTTAACGTGAGGGTGAGGGTGAGTGTGAGGGTCAGGATTAGGTTTCGGGTTAGACTTAGCTTGAGGGTGAGGGTGAGGGTTAGTGTTTGGATTAGTGTTAGGGATAGGCTTAGGCTGAGGATGAGCTTGAGGGTCAGGGTGAGGTTTAGTGTTAGGGTTAGGGTGAGGGTTAGGTTTCTTGAGAGGGTTAGGGTAAGGATGAGCGTAAGGGTTAGGTTGAGGTTTAGGGTTAGGGTTAGGGTTAGGTTTAGGTTGAGGTTTAAAGTGAGGGGTTAGGGTTAGGGTTAGGGTTAGTGTGAGCCTTAGTGTAAGTGTGAGGGTTAGGATTAGATTTAGGGTTAGGGTTACCGTGAGGGTAAGGGTAAGGGTGAGGGTTAGGATGAGGGTGAGGGTTAGGGTTAGGGTTAGGGTTAGGGTTAGGGTTAGGGTGAGGATGAGGGTTAGGGTAAGCATTAGGGTGAGGGTTAGGGTTCGGGTGAGGGTGAGGGTTAGTTTTAGGGTTAGGGTGAGGGTTAGGATTAGGGTTAGGTTAAGGGTTAGGGTGAGGGGTAGGGTGAGGTTTAGGGTTAGAGTTTTGTTTAGGGTTAGGGTGAAGGTGAGGGTTAGAGTTAGGGTTAGCGTGAGGGTTAGTGTGAGGGTTAAGATTAGGGTTAGGTTTAGGGTGAGGTTAGGGTGAGGGTGAGGGTGAGGGTTAGGGTTAGGATTGCGGTTAGGTTTAGGGTTAGACTGAGGGTGAGGGTGAAGGTTTGGGTTAGGTTGAGGGTAAGGGTTAGGGTTAAGTTTAGGGTGAGGGTGACGGTTAGGGTTAGGGTTAGTGCTAGGGTTAAGATGAGGGTTAGGGTGAGGTGTAGTGTTAGGTTAGGGTGAGGATGAGGGTGAGGGTGAGGTTTAGGGTTAGGTTTAGGATTAGTGTTCGTGTTAGGGTTAGGGTTAGTGTTAGGATGAGGTTTAGGGTGAGGGGTAGGGTTAGGGATAGGTTGAGGGTGAGGGTGATGGTGAGGTTTACGGTTAGGGTGAGGGTTAGTGTTAGGGTTAGGGTGAGCATGAGGGTTAGGGTTAGGTTTAGGATGAGGGTTAGTGTGAGGGTTAGGGATAGGGTTAGGGTAATGGTTAGAGTTAGGTTTACGGTTAGGCCGAGGGCTAGGGTGAGGGTGAGGTTTAGGGTGAGGGTGAGGGTGAGGGGTATTGTTAGGATTAGTTTTAGGGTTAGAATTAGGGTGAGTGTGAAGGTGAGGGATAGGTTTATTATTAGGGTAAGAGTTAGGGTTAGTCTGCGGGTCAGGGTGAGTGTTAGGGTTAGGGTTAGGGTGAATGTTAGGTTTAGGCTTAGGGTTAGGATGAGGGTTAAAGTGAGGCATAAGGTTAGGTTTAGTGTGAGGGTTAGGGTTAAGGTGAGGGTTAATGTTAGGGTGAAGGTAGTGTTTAGGGTGAGGGTTAGTATCAGCGTGAGGGTTAGGGTGAGGGTTAAGGTTACGGTGAGGGTTAGGTTTCGAGTTAGGATTACGGTGAGGGCTAGGGTTAGGGTAACGGTTAGGGTTAGGTTCATGGTGAGGGTGAGAGTTACGGTTAGGATTAGGGTTAGGGTTTGGTTTAGGCTGAGGGTGAGGGTGAGAGTGAAGTTTAGGGTTAGGGTAAGATTTAGGATTAGGGTTAGCGTGAAGATTAGAGTGTGGGTGAAATTTAGAGTGAGGGTTAGTTTTAGGGTGAGGCTTGGGTTTAGCATTAGGGTGTGGGTTAGAGTTAGGGTGATGTTTAGTGTGAGGGTGAGGGTTAGGGTGAGGGTGAGGGTTAGGGTTAGGGTGAAGGTGAGGTTGAGGGTGAGGGTTAGGGTTAGGGTTAGGGATAGGGTGAGGTTTTGGGTGAGGGTGAGGGTTGGGTTGTGGGTGAGGGTTAGGGTAAGTGTGAGGTTTAGGGTGACAGGGAGTGTTAGAGTGAGGTTGAGGTTTAGGGGTAGGGTTAGGGTGATGGTTAGGGTTAGTATTAGTGCTAGGGTGAGGGTTAGAGTGAGGGGTATGGTTAGGGTTAGGGTGAGGGTTAGGAATAGTGTGAAGGTTAGGGATACGGTTAGGGTTAGGGTGAGCATAAGGGTAAGGGTTAGGTTAGGTTGAGGTTGAAGGTTAAAGGTAGAGTTAGGGTTAGGTTGAGGGTTAGGGTGATGTTTAGAGTTAGGGTGAGGGTGAGGGTTAGGGTGAGGTTTAGGGTGAGGATTTGGGTTACGGTGAGATTTAGAGTTAGGGTTAGGGTGAGGGTGAGGTTTAGGTTTAGGGTTAGAGTTAGGGTGATTGTAAGGGTTAGGGTGAGGTTTAGGATGACTGTGAGGTTTAGGGTTTGGGTGATGTTTAATGTTAGGATTAGAGTTAGGGTGAGGGTTAGGGTGAGAGTTAGGGCTAGGGTGATGGTTAAGGTTAGGATTCGGATTAGGGTTAGGGTGAGGGTTAGGTTTAGGATTAGGTTTAGGATGATGGTAAGTGTTAGGGTGAGGGTTAGGATTAGGGTGAGGGTAAGGGTTAGGGTGATGTTTAAGGTTAGGATTAGGGTAAGTGTGAGGGTTAGGGTTAGGGTGAGGATAACTTTTAGGGTGAGGGCTACGGTGAGGTTTACCGTAAGGGTTAGAGTAAGGATTAGGGTGAGTTTCAAGGTAAGGAATAGGGTTAAGGTGAGGGTTAGGCTGAGCAGTAGGTATAGGTTGATAGGGTAAGGGTTAGGGTTAGGGGTAGGGTGAGGGTAACGGTAAGGATGAGGGTGAGGGGTAGGGTTAGGGTTAGGCTTAGCATGAGGGTAAAGATTAGGGTGAAGTTTAGGATGAGGGTGAAGGTTAGGGTTAGGGTGAGCGTTAGTGTGATATTTAAGGTGAGGGTTAGGGTTAGGATTAGGGTTAGGGTAATGGTGAGTGTTAGGGTGTGGGTTCACGTGAGAGTGAGGGTTAGGCTGAGGGTGAGGGTTATGGTTAGGGTTAGGGTGAGTACTACGGATAAGGTTGGGGTTAGGATGAGATTTAGGGTGAGTGGCAGAGTTAGGGTTAGGGTGAGGGTTAGGGTTATTGTGAGGGTTAGGTTTAGGGTTAGGTTTAGAGTGAGGGTAAGGGTTAGGGTTAGGGTGAGGGTGAGGGTGAGGCTTAGGTTTAGGATTAGGGTTTGGGTTAAAGTTAGGCTGAGGGTGAGGGTGAGGGTTAGGGTTAGCGTGAGGGTTACTTCCAGGGTTAGGTTTAGGTTGAGGGTTAGGGTGAGGGGTAGGTTTAGGGTTAGGGTAAGGGTGAGGGTGAGGGTGAGGGTGAGGGTTAGGGTCAGGGTTAGGGTTAGGGTGAGGGTAAAGGTTAGGGTTAGGGTTAGGGTTAGGGTTAGGGTTAGGGTTAGGGTTAGGATTAGGGTTAACGTGAGGGCAAGGGTAAGTGTGAGGGTTAGCATGAGGGTGAGGGTTAGGGATAGCGTTAGGGTGAGGGTGAGTGTTAGGGTGTGGATGAAGTTTAGGGTTAGGTTTGGGGTGAGGGTTAGGGTTAGGGTGAGGGTTACGTTTAGGTTTAGATTTAGGGTGAGGTTGAGGTTTAGGGTTAGGTTAAGTGTTACGGTGAGGGTAAGGGTTAGGGTTAGGGTTTTGTTTAGGGTTAGGGTCAGGGTGAGGGTTAGTGTTAGGTTTAGGGTGTGAGGGTGAGGTTTAGTTATAGGTTTAGGTTTAATATGAGGGTGTTATGTTTAGGATTAGTGTTAGGGTTAGGGTTAGGCTTAGAGTTAGGGTGAGGTTGAGGGTTAGGGTTAGGGTTTGGGTGAGGGTGAGGTTTAGTGTTAGTGTTGGGTGAGAGTTAGGGTTAAGGTTAGGGTTAGGATGAGAGATAGGGTTAGGTTGAGGGTGAGGGTGAGCGTGAGGCTTTCGGTTAGGTAAGGATTAGGGTTATGGTTAGGGTGAGGATTAGGTTGAGTTTGAGGGTTAGAAGGAGGGTTAGGGTTAGCTTGAGGTTTAGGGTTAGGGTTAGGGTGATGTTTAGAGTTAGGGTGATGTTTTGGGTGAGGGTGAGGGTTACACTGAGGTGAGGGTTCAGGTGAGGGTGAGGGGTAGGGTGAGGGTAAGTGTTAGGGTGAGGGTGATGGTTAGGGTTAGAGTGAGGGTGACCAAGAGGGTGCGGGTGAGGGTGAGGGTTAGGGTTAGCATGAGGGTTAGGGTGAGGGTAACTGTTAGGGTGAGGGTGAGGGTTAGGGTTAGGGAGAGGGCAAGGGTGAGTGTGAGGGTTTCGGTTAGACAAGGTTTAGGGTTAGGGTTAGGGTGAGGGCTAGGTTAAGGGTGAAGTTTTGGGTGAGGGTTAGGGTGAAGTTGATGGTTAGTTTGTGGGTGAGGATTAGGGTAGGGTGAGGGTTAGAGTGTTAGGGTGAGGATGAGGGTTAGATTTAGGGTTAGGTTTACGGTCAGGGTGAGAATTACTGTTAAGGTTAGGGTTCGCATGAGGGTTAGGGTAAGGAGTTGGGTTAGGGTTAGGTTTACGGTGAGGGAAAGGGTTAGGTGAGGGTAAGGGTAAGGGTTACGGTTAGGGTTAGGGTTACGGTAATTGTTAGGCTGAGGGTTAGGATGATGGTGAGGGTTAGGGTTAGGGTAATGTTTAAGTTTAGGATTAGTGTTAGTGTTAGGGTTAGGCTTAGCGTGAGGGTTAGGGTGAGGATAAGCGTTTGGGTGAAGCTTAGGGTGAGTTTGAGGGTTAGAAGGAGGGTGAGGGTTAGGGAGAGTATTAGGGTTAAGGTTAGGGTGAGAGTAAGGGTTAGGGTGAGGGTTAGGATGAGGGTGAGGTTTAGGGTTAGGGTGAGGGTGAGAGTTAGGGTGATGTTTAGGGTTAGGGTTAGGGTTATTGTGAGGGTTTGGGTTAGGGTTAGGGTTAGGGTTAGTGTGAGGCTTAAGCTGAGGGTTAGATTTAGGGTGAAGGTTAGGGTGAGGGTGAGGTTTAGGGTTAGGGTTAGGGTTAGGGTGAGGTTTAGACTTAGGCTGAGGGTTTGGGATAGGGTTAGGTTTAGGGTGAGGGTTAGGGTTAAGGTGAGAGTTAGAGTTAGGGTTAGGTTGAGGGTGAGGGTTAGTTTTAGGGTTAGAGTTAGTGTGAGGGTAAGGGTTAGGTTGAGGGTTAGGATGAGATGAGTGTTAGGGATAGGGTGATGTTTAAGTTTAGGATTAGGGATAGGGTGAAGGTTAGGGTTAGAGTTAGGGTTAGTTTGAGGGTTGGAGTTAGGGTTACGGTTAGGGGTAAAGTGAGGATGAGAGTGAGGGTTAGGGTAACGGTTAGGTTTAGGTTTAGGGTGAGGGTGAGAGTTCGGGTTAGGATTAGGGTTAGGGTTTTGGTTAGGCTGAGGGTGAGGGTGAGGGTAAGGATTAGGGTTAGGGTAAGATTTAGGGTTAGGGTTAGGGTGAAGATTAGAGTGTGAGTGAAGTTTAGGGTGGGGGTTAGGATTAGGGTGAGGTTTAGGTTCAGGTTTAGGGTGAGGTTTAGAATTAGGGTGATGTTTAGGGTGAGAATGAGGGTTAGCTTGAGGGTGAGGGTTAGTTTTAGGGTTAGGCTTAGTTTAGGGTGAGGGTAAGGTTTAGGGTGAGGGTTAGGGATAGACTGAGGGATAGTGTTAGTGTGAGGGTTAGAGTTAGTGTGAGGGTTAGGTTTAGGGTTAGGGTTAGGGTTACCGTGAGAGTAAGGGTAAGGGTGAGGGTTAGGGTTAGGGTTAGGGTGAGGGTTAGGTTGAGGATGAGGGTTAGGGTTAGGGTTAGGGTGAGGGTGAGGGTTAGGGTGAGGGTAAGGGTTAGTGTGAGGGTTAGGTTTAGGTTTAGGTTGAGGTTGAGATTAAGGGTTATTGTGAGGTTTAGGTTGAAGGTGAGGGTTAGGGTGAAGGTTAAGATTAGGGTGAGTGTTAGGGTTAGGGTTAGGGTTAGGCTGATGGCTACTGTGAGGGTGAGGGTTAGGGTGAGGGTGAGGGTGAGGGTTAGGCTGTCGGTGAGGATTAGGGTAGGGTGAGGGTTAGAGTGTTAGGGTGAGGGTTAGAGTGTTAGGGTGAGGGTTAGAGTTAGGGTTAGGGTTAGGGTTACGGTCAGAGTGAGGAGTACTGTTAAGGTTAGGGTTAGGTGAGGGTAAGGGTTAGGTGAGGTTAGGGTTATGGTGAGGGTGAGGGTTAAGGTAATTGTTAGGCGGAGGGTTAAGATGAGGGTTAGTGTTAGGGTTAGGGTGATATTTAAGGTTAGGGTTTGTGTTAGTGTTAGGGTCAGGCTTAGGGGGAGGGTTAGGGGGAGGGTAAGGTTTAGGGTGAGGGTTAGGGTGAGTTTTAGGTTTAAAGGGAAGGTTAGGGTTAGGGAGAGTGCTAGGGTTAGGGTTAGGGTAAGGGTAAGGGTTAGGGTGAGGGTTAGGATGAGGTTGAAGTTTAGGGTTAGGGTGAGGGTGAGGGTTAGGGTGAAGTTTAGGGTTAGGGTTAGGGTTAGGCATAGGGTTAGGGTTACTGTGAGGGATAGGGTTAGGGTTAGAGTTAGGGTTAGTGTGAGGGTTAGTGTGAGGGTAACTGTTAGGGTGAAGGTTAGGGTGAGGGTGAGTTTTAGGGTTAGGGTTAGGGTTAGTGTGAGGTTTAGACTTAGGATGAGGGTTTGGGTTAAGGTAAGGTTTAGGGTGAGGGTTAGATTTAGGGTGAGAGTTAGGGTTAGGGTGAGGGTGAGGGTTAGGTTTAGGATTAGAGTTAGGGTGAGGGTAAGTGTTAGGTTGAGGGTTAGGATGAGGTGTTAGAGTTAGGGTGATGTTTAAGGTTAGGATTAGGGTTAGGGTGAGGGTTAGGGTGAGTGTTAGCGTTAGTGTTAGGGATAGGTTTAGGATGAGGGTTAGGGTGAGATTCAGGGTTAGGGTGAAGGTTAGGGTGAGGGTGATGGTTAGGGTTAGGGTTAAGGTGAGGTGTAGGGTGAGGGTAAGGTTTACGGTTAGGTTTATGGTAATGGTTAGCGTGAGGGTTAGGGTTCGGGTGAGGGTTAAGGGTTAGGTTTAGGGTGAGGGTGAGGGTCAGCGTGAAGTTTAATGTTAGGATTAGTTTTAGGGTTAGGGATAGTCTGAGAGTGAGGGTGAGGGTTAGGGTGAGGATTAGGGTTAGTGTTAGGGTTAGGCTGATGTCTACTGTGAGGGTTTTAGGGTGAGGGTGAGGGTGAGGGTTAGGTTGTTGGTGAGGATTAGGGTAGGATGAGGGTGAGAGTGTTAGGGTGAGGGTGAGGGTTAGAATTAGGGTTAGGTTTAGGGTTAGGGTAGGGTGAGGAGTACCCTTAAGGTTAGGGTTAGCATGAGGGTTAGGGTGAGCGTAAGTGTTAGGTGAGGGTGAGGGTTAGGGTTATGGTTAGGGTTAGGGTAATTGTTAGGCTGAGGGTTAGGATGAGGGTGAGGGTTAGGGTTAGGGTGATCTTTAAGGTTAGGGTGTTAGTGTTAGGGTTAGTGTTAGGGTTAAGGTGAGGGTAAGGGTTAGGGTGAGGATTAGGGTGAGTTTGAGGGTTACAAGGAGGGTTAGGGTTAGGGTTAGTGTTAGGGTTAGGGTTAGGGTGAGGTTAAGGGTTAGGGGGATGTTTTGGGTGAGGGTGAGGGTTACCGTGAGGTGAGGGTTCGAGTGAGAGTGAGGGTTAGTGTGAGGATGAGGGTTAGGGTTAGGGTTTGTGTGAGGATTAGGGTGAGGTTAAGGTTTAGGGTGAGGGTTAGGGTGAGGGTGAGGGTTAGGGTTTGTTTTATGGTTAGGGTGAGGGTTAGGGTGAGGGTTAGGGTTAGGGTTTGGGTGAGGGTGAGGTTGAGGGTTAAGGTTAGGGTGAGAGTTAGGGTTAAGCTTAGGGTTAGGATGAGAGTTACTGTTAGATTGAGGGTGAGGGTTTCGGTTAGGTAAGGGTTAGGGTGATGTTTTCGGTGAGGGTGAGGGTTAGGGTTAGGGTTAGGGTTAGGGTTAGGGTGAGGGTAAGGGTTAGGGTTAGGGTGAGGGTGACAGTGAGGGTGAGGGTGAGGGTGAATGTTAGGGTTAGCGTTAGGGTTAGGTTGGGGGTGTCAGGGTGAGGGTGAGGGTTATGGTTAGGGTGAGGGTGAGGCTGAGGGTGAGTTTTAGGGTTAGGGTTAGGGTTAGTGTGAGGTTTAGACTTAGGATGAGGGTTTGGGTTAAGGTAAGGTTTAGGGTGAGGGTTAGGTTTAGGGTGAGAGTTAGGGTTAGGGTGAGGGTGAGGGTTAGGTTTAGGATTAGAGTTAGGGTGAGGGTAAGTGTTAGGTTGAGGGTTAGGAGGAGGTGAGTGTTAGAGTTAGGGTGATGTTTAAGGTTAGGATTAGGGTTAGGGTGAGGGTTAGGGTGAGTGTTAGGGTTAGTGTTAGGGATAGGTTTAGGATGAGGGTTAGGGTGAGATTCAGGGTTAGGGTGAAGGTTAGGGTGAGGGTGATGGTTAGGGTTAGGGTTAAGGTGAGGTGTAGGGTGAGGGTAAGGTTTACGGTTAGGTTTATGGTAATAGCGTAAGGGTTAGGATTCGGGTGATGGTTAGGGTTACGGTAAAGGCTAGGTTAAGGGTGAGGTTTATGGTGAGGGTGAGGGTGAGGTTGAGGGTTAGGTTGTGGGTGAGGGTTAGGGTTAGGGTGACGGTTAGAGTGAGGGTGAGGGTTAGGCTGAGGCTGAGGATTAGGGTTAGGGTTAGGTTGAGGTTGAGGATGAGGGTCAGGATGAGGGTTAGGGGGAAGGGGTAGGGTTAGTGTTAGGGTGAGGGTTAGGGTTAGTGTGAGGGTTAGGGTAATGTTTAGAGTGAGGGTTAGGATGACGGTGAGGTTTAGGGTTGGGGTGAGGGTGAGGGTTAGGGTGATGTTTAGGTTTAGGGTTAGGTTTAGGGTTAGTGTGAGGGTTAGGGTTAGGGTTAGAGTTAGGGTTAGTGTGAGGGTAAGGGTTAAGGTGAAGGTTAAGGTGATGGTTAGGGTTAGGGTTAGGTTAAGGGTTAGGGTGAGGGTTAGGGTTAGGGTGATGGTTAGGGTTAAGGTTAGGGTGAGGATGAGGGTCAGGGTGAAGTTTAGGGTTATGATTAGTTTTAGTTTAGGGATAGTCTGAGGTGAGGCTGAGGGTGAGGGTGAGGATTAAGGTGAGGATGAGGGCTAGTTTTATGGTTAGGGTTAGGGTGAGGGTTGGGGTGAGGGTTAGGGTGAGGGTGAGGTTAGGGTGAGGGTAAGGGTTAGAGTGAGAGTTAGATTTAGGTTTAGGTTGAGGGTAAGTGTTATTGTGAGGTTTAGGATGAAGGTAAGGGTTAGGGTGAGGGTTAGGATTAGGGTGAGCTTTAGGGTTAGGGTTAGGGTTAGGCTGATGGGTAATGTGAGGGTGAGAGGGTGAGGGTGAGGGTGAGGGTTAGGGTGTTGGTGGGTATTAAGCTAGGGTTAGGGTTAGAGTGTTAGGGTGAGGGTGAGGGTTAGATTTAGAGTTAGGGTTAAGGTTAGGGTC
Organism: Dipodomys spectabilis; assembly: GCF_019054845.1. Taxonomy (NCBI): domain Eukaryota; kingdom Metazoa; phylum Chordata; class Mammalia; order Rodentia; family Heteromyidae; genus Dipodomys; species Dipodomys spectabilis. Next base: position 79,944 of record NW_024871518.1, read on the forward strand.
AGGGTGTTAGGTGAGGGTTCGGGAGAGAGTTAGGGTTAGGGTTAGGGTGAGGGTAAGGGTTAGGGTGATGTTTTGGGTGAGGGTGAGGGTTACCGTGAGGTGAGGGTTCGAGTGAGAGTGAGGGTTAGTGTGAGGATGAGAGTTAGGTTTAGGGTTTGTGTAAGGATTAGGGTGAGGTTAAGGTTTAGGGTGAGGGTTACGGTGAGGGTGAGGGTTAGGGTAAGTTTTAGGATTAGGGTGAGGATTAGGGTGAGGGTTAGGTTTAGGGTTATGGTTTGGGTGAGGGTGAGGTTTGGGGTTAGGGTTAGGGTGAGAGTTAGGGTTAAGTTTAGGGTTAGGATGAGAGGGTTAGGTTGAGGGTGAGGGTGAGGGTTTCGGTTAGGTAAGGTTAGGGTTATGGTTAGCGTGAGGGTTAGGGTTAGGGTTAGGGTTAGGGTGAGAGTTAGAGTTAGGGTTAGGGTGACCGTTAGGGTTAGGGTGATATTTAGGGTGAGCGTGAGGGTTACCGTGAGGTAAGGGTTCGGGTGAAGGTGATGGTTTGGGTGTGGGTAATGGTTAGGGTGAGGGTGAGGGTTAGGGTTAGGGTGATTGTGGCAGTGAGGGTGAGGGTGAGGGTGAAGGTTAGGGTTAGCGTGAGGGTTAGGGTGAGGGTGAGGGTTATCGTCAGGGTGAGGGTGTGGGTGAATGTGAGGGTTTCAGTTATATAAGGTTTAGGGTTAGGGTTACCGTAAGGGCTAGGTTAAGAATGAGGTTTATGGTGAGAGTGAGGGTGAGGTTGAGGGTTAGGGTGTGGGTGAAGGTTAGGTTTAGGGTGAGGGTTAGAGTTAGGGGAAGGTTAGGGTGAGGCTGGGGGTTAGGTTTAGGTTTAAGTTTAGGGTGAGGATTAGGGTCAGGATGAAGGTTAGGATGAAGGGGTTGGGTTAGGATTAGGGTGAGGGTGAGGGTTAGGGTTATGGTGAGGGTCTGGGTAAGGGTTAGGTGAGGGTTAGGATGACGGTGAAGTTTAGGGTTGGGGTGAGGGTGAGGGTTAGGGTGATGTTTAGGGTTAGGGTTTGTGTGAGGGTTAGGGTTAGGTTTAGAGTGAGGGTTAGTGTGAGGGTTAGTGTGAGGGTAAGGTTTAGGGTGAAGTTTAGGGTGATGGTGAGGTTTAGGGTTAGTGTTAGGGTTAGAGTGAGGTTTAGGCTTAAGATGAGGGTTTGGGTTAGGGTTAGGTTTAGAGTGATGGTTAGGGTTAGGGTGATAATTAGAGTTAGGTTTAGGGTGAGGGTGAGGGTTAGGTTTAGGGTTAGTGTTAGGGTGAGGGTAAATGTTAGGTTGAGGGTTAGGATGAGGTGAGTGTTAGGGTTAGGTTCATGTTTAAGGTTAGGATTAGGGTTAGGGTGAGGGTTAGGGTGAGGGTTAGTTTTAGCGCTAGGAATAGTTTTAGGATGAGGGTTAGGGTGAGGGTAAGGTTTAGGGTGAAGGTTATGGTGAGGGTGATGGTGAGGGTTAGGGTAAGGGTGAGGGTGAGGGTCATGGTGAAGTTTAGGGTTTGGATTAGTTTTAGGGTTAGGGATAGTCTGAGGTTCAGGGTGACTGTGAGGGTGAGGGTTAGGGTTAGGGTTAGGCGTAGGGCTACAGTGAGGGTGAGGGTTAGGGTGAGGTTGAAGATGAGGGTGAAGATGAGGGTTAGGGTGTGGGTGAGGCTTAGGGTTAGGGTGAGGGTTAGGGTGACAATGAGGGTTAGCGTGAGGGTGAGGCTTAGGGTACGGGCGAGCGTTAGCGTTAGGGTTAGGGTGAGGGTTAGGGTGCGGGGTAGGATTAGGGTTATCGTGAGGGTTAGGGTGAAGTTTCGGATTAGTGTGAGGGTTAGGGTTAGGATGAGGGTGAGGGCAATTTGTAGGCTGAGGGTTAGGGTAAGGACAAGGGTTAGAATTAGGGTTAAGGTTAGGGTGAGGTCTAGGGTGAGGGTTAGGGTTAGGGTTAGGGTTAGGGTTAGGGTTAGGGTGATGTTTACTATTAGTGTTAGGGTTAGCTTTAGTGTGAGGGTTAGGTTAAGGTTAGAGTGAGGGTTAGTGTGAGGGTTAGGGTGAGGTTAAGTGTTAGGGTGAAGGTTAGGGTGAGGGTGAGGGTTAGGGTTAGGGTAAGGGTTAGTGTTAGGGTGAGGGTTAGGATTGGGGTTAGGGTGAGGTTGAGGGTTAGGGTTAGAGTTAGGGTTAGGTTGAGGGTTAGGGTGAGGTTTAGCGTTAGGTTGAGGGTGGGAGTTAGGGTTAGGTTTGGGGTGAGTGTTAGGTTTAGGGTGAGAGTTAGAGTTAGGGTTAGGGTAAGGGTGAGGGTTAGGTTTAGGTTTGGGTTTAGAATTAGGGTGAGGGTGAGGTTGGGGAATAGGGTTAGGATTAGGGTTAAGGTTAGGGTGAGGTTTAGAGTTATGTTTAGGGTTAGGGGTAGGGGTAGGGTGAGGGTGAGGTTTAGGGTGAGTGTTAACCTTAGGGATAGTGTTAGGGTTAGGGTTAGGTTGAGGGTAAGGGTGAGGGTGAAGGTTAGGGTGAGGGTTAGGTTTAGGATTAGGGTTTGATTGAGGTGTAGGGTGAGCTTTAGGTTTAGGGTTACTGTGAGGGTTAGGCTTAGTGTTAGGGTTAGGGTGAGGGTTAGGGCAAGGGTTAGCGTAAGGATTAGGGTGAGTTTCAGGGCGAAGAATAGGGTTAGGGTGAGGGTTAGGATGAGCAGTAGGTTTAGGTTGAGGGTTAGGGTGAGTGTTAGGGTTAGGGGTAGGGTGAGGGTAACAGTAAGGGTGAGGGTGAGGGTTAGGCTTAGGCTTAGGCTTAGCGTGAGGGTAAAGGTTAGGGTGAGGTTTAGGATGAGGGTGAAGTTTAGGGTTAGGCTGAGCGTTAGTGTGATGTTTAAGGTGAGGGTTAGGGTTAGGATTACGGTTAGGGTTAGGGTTAGGGTGAGTGTTAGGGTGTGGTTTAACGTGAGTTTGAGGGTTAGGGTGAGGGTGAGGGTTAGGGTGAGGTTTAGGGTTAGGGTTTTGGTGAGGGTGAGGTTTAGGTTAAGTGTTAGTGTGAGAGTTACGGTTAAGGTTAGGGTTAGGATGAGAGTTAGGGTTAGGTTGAGGGTGAGGGTGAGGATGAGGGTTTTGCTTAGGTAAGGGTTAGAGTTATGGTTAGGGTGAAGATTAGGGTGAATTTGAGGGTTACAGGGAGGGTTTCTTTTAGGGTGAGGTTTAGGTTTAGGGTTAGGGTGATGGGTAGGGTTAGGGTGATGTTTTGGGTGAGGGTGAGGGTTACCCTGAGGTGAGGGTTCGGGTGAGGATGAGGGTTAGGGTGAGGGTAAGGGTTAGGGTGAGGTTGAGGGTCAGGGTTAGGGTGATGGTGACCGTGAGGGTGCAGGTGAGGGTGAGGGTTAGTGTTAGCGTGAGGTTTAGGGTGAGTGTAAGTGTTAGGGTGAGGCTGAGGGTTAGGGTTAGGGTGAGGGCTAGGTTAAGGGTGAGGTTTTGGGTGAGTGTAAGTGTTAGGGTGAGGCTGAGGGTTAGGGTTAGGGTGAGGGCTAGGTTAAGGGTGAGGTTTTGGGTGAGGGTGAGGGTGGGGTTGAGGGTTAGGGTGTGGGTGAGGGTTAGGGTGAGGGTGAGGGTGAGGGTTAGAGTGAAGGTGAGGGTTATGGTGAGGCTTAGGGTTAGGTTTAGGGTGAGGATTAGGGTCAGGATGAGGGTTAGGGTGAGGGTTAGGGTTAGGGTGAGGGTGAGGGTGAGGGTTAGGGTTAGCTTGAGGGTTAGGGTTAGTGTTAGAGTTAGGGTGAGGTTGAAGATGAGGGTGAAGAGGGTTAGGGTTGGGTGAGGCTTAGGGTTAGGGTGAGGGTTAGGGTGACAGTGAGGGTTAGCTTGAGGGTGAGGCTTATGGTACGGGTGAGGGTTAGCGTTAGGGTTAGGGTGAGGGTTAGGGTGAATTTTCGGGTTAGTGTGAGGGTTAGGGTTAGGGTGAGGGTGAGGGCAATTTTTAGGCTGAGGGTTAGGGTAAGGATGAGGGTTAGGATTAGGGTTAAGGTTAGGGTGAGGTCTAGGGTGAGGGTTAGGGTTAGGGTTCGGGTTAGGGTTAGGATGAGGGTTAGGGTGAGTGTTAGGTTTAGGGTTAGTTTGAGGGTTAGGGTTAGAGTTACGGTTAGGGTTAGGGTGAGGATGAGGATGAGGGTTAGGGTAACGGTTAGGGTTAGGTTTAAGGTGAGGGTGAGAGTTAGGATTAGGATTAGGGTTAGGGTTTGGTTTATGCTGAGGGTGAGGGTGAGGGTTAGGTTTAGGGTAAGATTTAGGGTTAGAGTTAGGGTGAGGATTAGAGTGTGGGTGAAGTTTAGGGTGAGGGTTAGCTTTAGGGTGAGGTTTAGGTTTAGGATTAGGGTGAGGATTAGAGTTAGGGTGATGTTTAGGGTGAGGGTGAGGGTTAGGGTGAGGGTGAGAGTTAGGGTTAGGGTTAGGGTGAAGGTGAGTTTGAGCGTGAAGGTTAGGGTTAAGGTTAGGGATAGGGTGAGGTTTTGGTTGAGGGTGAGGGTTGGGTTTAGGGTTAGAGTTAGGGTGAGGGTAAGGGTTAGGGTGAGATTTAGGATGAGGGTGAGGTTTAAGGTTTGGGTAATGTTTAATGTTAGGATTAGGGTTAGGGTGAGGTTTAGGCTTAGGGTTAGGGTTAGGGTGATGGTTAAGGTTAGGATTCGGGTTAGGGTGAGGGTGAGGGTTAGGGTTCGGTTTAGGGTTAGGGTGAGGGTTAGGTTTAGGGTTAGGGTTAGGGTGAGTGTAAAGGTTAGTGTGAGAGTTAGGATGAGGGAGAGGGTAAGGGTTAGGGTGATATTTAAGGTTAGTATTAGGGTTAGGGTGAGGGTGAGGGTTAGGGTTAGGTTTATGTTTAGGATGAGGGGTAGGGTGAGGGTTAGGTTTAGGGTTAGTGTTAGGGTAAGTGTTAGGGTGAGGGTTAAGGTTAGGGTGAGGATTCGGGTTAGGTTTAGGGTGAAGTTTAGGGTTAGGATTACGTTTAAGGTTAGGGATAGGCTGAGGGTGAGGGTGAGTGTGAGGGTGAGGGTCGGTTAGGTTTAGGTTTAGGCTGAGGGCTATGGTGAGGGTGAAGGTTAGGGTGAGAGTGAGGGTGAGGGTGAGTGGGTTAGGTAAGGGTTAGAGGGAGGGTTCTGGTTAGGGTGAAGTTTAGGGTTAGGGTTAGGTTGAGTTTTAGGGTTAGGGTGATGTTTTGGGTGAGGGTGAGGGTTACTGTGAGGTGAGGGATCGAGTGAGGGTGAGAGGGTGAGGATGAGGGTTAGGGTTAGGGTTTGTGTGAGGATTAGGGTGAGGTTAAGGTTTAGGGTGAGGATGAGGGTTAGAGTTAATGTTAGGGTTAGGGTGAGGTTTAGGGTTTGGGTGAGGGTGAGTTTGAGGGTTAGGATTAGGGTGAGTGTTAGGGTTAAGGTTAGGGTTAGGCTGAGAGGGTTAGGTTGAGGGTGAGGGTAAGGTTTAGGGTTTCAGTTAGGTAAGGGTAAGGGTAATGGTTAGGGTGAGGAGTGGGGTGAGATTGAGGGTTAGAGGGAGGGTTACGGTTAGGGGTAGGGTTAGGGTTAGGGTGATGGTTAAGGTTAGGCTGATGTTTTGGGTGAGGGTTAGGGTTACCGTGAATTGAGGGTTCGGGTGTGGGTGAGGGTTAGGGTGAGGGTAAGGGTTAGAGTGAAGGAGAGGGTTAGGGTTAGGGTGAGGGTGACCGTGAGGGTGAGGTTTAGGGTTAGCATGAATGTTAGGGTGAGGGTGTTAGGGTGATTGTGAGTGTTAGGGTTAGGGTGAGGGCTAGGTTAAAGGTGAGGTTTTGGGTGAGGGTGAGGGTGAGGTTGAGGGTTAGGGTTTGGGTGAGGGTTAGGGTTAGGGTTAAGGTTAGGCTTAGGGTGAGGAGTAGGGTTAGGTTTAGGGTGAGGGTTAGGTTTATTGTGAGGGTTAGGTTTACGGATAGGGCTAGGGTGAGGATAAGGGCTAGGGTGAGGGTTTGGGTGAGAGTGAGGGTTAGGGTTAGCGTGAGTGTTAGGGTGTTAGGATGAGGGTTAGGGTTAGGGTTAGGTTTAGGGTTAGGGTGAGGGTTAGGGTTAGGTTTAGTGTGAGGGTAAGGTTGAGGGTGAGGGTAAGGCTGAGAGTGAGGGTTAGGTTTAGCGTGAGTGTTAAGGTGAGGGTTAGGGTGAGGGTTAGGGTTAGGGTTAGGGTGAGGGTGAGGGTTAGGGTTAAGGTGAGGGTTAGGGTTAGGGTTAGGGTTAAGGTTAGCTTTAGGGTTAGGGTTAGGGTTAGGGTTTACAATTTGATGTTCACCAGGAACACCTGGAGGCCTGACGGTAGACAGAATCTGAAATTCTTCCTAAGAAGCCTTGAAAAGGAGTGAAACGCACCTATCTTGCAATAACTCAGAACCTCATTCTGAGTGTTTCTGGCAGAAGTCATTCACACAACGGTGGACTAATTAGAGCCTGACATAGCTAGTGCCGTCCATATTCCTGGATGGACAGTTGTCGCGTCCCAAACAACTGAGGTGTAGTTCTCCAAACTTTCACAGAGTACCATAAGTACAGGTTCAACTTACTCCTCAGGTTGAATAGAGTTTAGCCATCAAAGATGTAATCAGTAGAGGGTTAGGATTAGGGTTCTTACTAGAGTGAGGTTTAGGGTTAAGGTTTAGGGTTAGGGTTAGGGTAAGTGTTAGGTTTAGAGTGAGGGTTAGGTTTAGGTTTAGGGTTAGGGTGAGGGTGAGGGTTAGGGTTAGGGTGAGTGTAAGGGTTAGGGATAGGGTGAGTGTGAGTGTGAGGGTTAGGGTTCGGTGAACGTTAGAGTAAGGGTGAGGTTTGGGGTTGGATAAGGGTTAGAGTTAGGTTGAGGGTGAAGGGGAAGGTTAAGTTTAGGTTACGGTTAGGGTTAGGGTTAAGATTAGCGTTAGGGTTAGGGATAGACTGAGGGTGAGGGTGAGGTTGAGGGTGAGTGTTTGGTTTAGGACGAGGGTTAGTGTTTGGGTTAGGGTTAGCGTGAGTTTTAGGGTTAGGATGAGTGTTGGGGTGAGGGGTAGTTTTACAGTTAGGGTGAGGGTTAGGGTTAGTGTGAGGGTGAAGTTATGGTTAGGGTTAGGGTGAGGGTAAGTCTTAGTGTGAGGTTTAGGGTGAGAGTGAGGGTTAGGGTTAGGGTTAGGGTGAGGGTTTGGGTTACGTTTAGGTTTAGGGTGAGGTTTAGGGTTAGGATTAGGGTTAGGGTGAGGGTTAGGGTGAAGGTAAGTGTAAGAGTGATGGTTAGGGTGAGGCTGAGTGTTAGGTTTAGTTTTAGGGCTAGGGTGAGGGTTAGGGTCAGGGTGAGGTTTAGGGTCAGGGTGAGGGTTAGAGTTAGGGTGAGGGTTAGGGTTAGGGTGAGGGTTAGGGTGAAGGTGAGGGTTCGGGTGAGGTGAGCATGGGTAGGGTTAAGGTTAGGGTGAGGGTTAGGGTTAGTGTGAGGGTTAGGGTTAGGGTTAGGGTAAGGGTGAGGGTGAGGGTTAAGGTGAGGGTTAGGGTTAGCATTTTGGTTAGGGTGAGGGTTAGGTTGAGGGTTAGGGTTAAGTTTAAGGTTAGGGTAAGGTTGAAGTTGAGGGTTAGGGTTAGGATTAGAGTGAGGCTTTGGTTTAGGGTGAGGGGTAGGGTTAGGTATAGGGTGAGGGTTGGGTTTAGTCTGAGGGTTACGGTTAGGGTTAAGGTTAGGGTTATGGTGAAGGTAAACGTTAGGGTTAGGGTTAGGGTTAGGGTTAGCCTTGGGGTGAGGCTTAGTGTTAGTGTGAGGAATAGGGTTAGGGTTATGTTTAGGGGTTAGGCTGAGGGGCAGGGTTAGGGTTAGCGGGAGGGTTAGGGTGAAGTTTAATGTTAGGTTTCGGGTTAGCGTGAGGCTTGGGTTTAGGGGGAGGGTTAGGGTTAAGGTTAGGGTTAGGGTTAGGGTGAGGGTTAGGGTGAAGATAAGGGTAAGGGTGATGGTTAGGGTTAGGCTGAATGTTAGGTTTAGTTTTAGGGCTAGGGTGAGGGTTAGGGTCAGGGTGAGGTTTAGGGTTAGGGTGAGGGTTAGGGTTAGGGTGAGGGTTAGGGTGAAGTTGAGGGTTAGGGTGAGGTGTAGGCTGAGGGGTATGGTCAAGGTTAGGGTGAGGGTTAGGGTTAGTCTGAGGGTTAGGTTTAGCTTTAGGGTAAGGGTGAGGGTGAGGGTTAGAGTGAGGGTTAGGGTTAGCATTTCGGTTAGGGTGAGGGTTAGGGTGAAGTTTAGGGTTAGGTTAAGGGTGAAGGTGAGGGTTATGGTTAGGCTTAGTGTGAGGCTTTGGTTTAGCGTGAAGGGTAGGGTTAGGTTTAGGGTGAGGGTTTGGTTTAGTCTGAGGGTTAGGGTTAGGTTTGAGGTTAGGGTTATGGTGAAGGTAAACGTTAGGGTTAGGGTTAGCCTTAGGGTGAGGCTTAGTGTTAGTGTGAGGAATAGGGTTAGGGTTATGTTTAGGGTTAGGGTGAGGGTTAGGGTGAGGCTGAGTGTTAGGTTTAGTTTTATGTTTAGGGTGAGGGTTAGGGTGAAGGTGAGGGTTCAGGTGAGGTGTAGGATGATGGGTAGGGTTAAGGTTAGGGTGAGGGTTTGGGTTAGTTTGAGGGCTAGGGTTAGGTTTAGGGTAAGGGTGAGGGTGAGGGTTAGGTAGAGGGTGAGGGTTAGGGTTAGCATTTCGGTTAGGGTGAGGGTTAGGGTTAAGGTCAGGGTTAGGGTTAGGGTGAAGGTGAGGGTTAGGGTTAGCGTGAGGCTTTGGTTTAGGGTGAGGGGTAGGATTAGGTTTATGGTGAGGGTTCGGTTTAGTCTGAGGGTTAGGGTTAAGGTTAAGGTTAGGGTTAGGTTTAGGGTTTGAGTTAGCCTTAGGGTGAGGCTTAGGGTTAGTGTGAGGAATAGGGGTAGGTTTATGTTTAGGGTTAGGGTGAGGGGTAGGGATAGGGTTTGGGTGAGGGTTAGGGTGAAGTTTAGGGTTAGGTTGAGGGTTAGCGTGAGGCTTTGGTTTAGGGGGAGGGTTAGGGTTAGGATTAGGGTTAGGGTGAGGGTTAGGGTGAAGGTAAGGGTAAGGGTGATGGTTAGGGTGAGGCTGAGTGTTAGGTTTAGTTTTAGCGTTAGGGTGAGGGTTAGGGTCAGGGTGAGGGTTAGGGAGAGGGTTAGGGTTAGGGTGAAGGTGAGGGTTAGGTTGAGGTGTAGGCTGAGGGGTAGGGTTATGAGGGTGAGGGTTAGGGTTAGTGTGAGGGTTAGGTTTAGGTTTAGGGTAAGGGTGAGGGTGAGGGTTAGGTTGAGGGTGAGGGTTAGGGTTAGCATTCCGGTTAGGGGGAGGGTTAGGGTGAGGGTTAAGGTTAAGGTTAGGGTTAGGGTAAGGGTTAAGGTGCAGGTTAGGGTTAGGGTTAGCCTCAGGCTTTGGTTTAGGGTGAGGGGTAGCGTTAGGTTTAGGGTGAGGGTTGGGTTTAGTCTGAGGTTTAGGGTTAGGGTTAAGGTTAGGGTTATGGTGAAGGTAAAGGTTAAGGTTAGGGTTAGGGTTAGGTTCAGCCAGAGGGTGAGGATTAGTGTTAGTTTGAGGATTAGGGTTAGGGTTAAGTTTAGGGTTAGGGTGAGGGGTAGGGTTAGGGTTTGGGTGAGTGTTAGGGTGAAGTTTAGGGTTAGGTTTAGGGTTAGCGTGAGACTTTGGTTTAGGGGGAGTTTTAGGAATAGGGTTAGGGTTAGGCTGAGGGTTAGAGTAAGGGTGAGGGTTAGGTTTAGTGTGAGGGTTACGGTTACGGTTAGGGTGAGGTTGTGGGTTAGGGTTAGGGTTAGGGTTAGGATTAGGGTTAGAGTGAGGTTTAGGGTTAGGCTTAGGGTTAGGCTGAGGATGAGGGTGAGTGTGAGTGTTAGGGTGAGGGTAAGAGCGTGAGTTAGTGTTAATTATAGGTTGAGCTTTAGGTTTAGGTTGATTTTTAGGGTAAGGGTTAGGATTAGGGGTAGAGTGAGTGTTCAGGTGAGAGTGATGGTTTGAGTGTGGGTGATGGTTAGGGTTAGAGTGAGGGTTAGGGTGACGTTGAGGGTTAGGGTGAGGGAGAGGTTTAGGGTTAGGGATAGGGTTAGGGTTATGGTGAGGGTTAGAATTAGAGGTAGTGTGAGGGTTAGAATGTGGGGTAGGCTAAGAATTAGGGTGAGGGTTAGGGTTAGGGTTATTGTTAGATTGAGGTTTACGGTCAGGGTGAGGTTTAAGGTTAGGGTGAGATTTAGGTTTAGGTTTAGGTTTAGGGTTAGGGTTAGTGTGTGGGCTAGGGTGAGGGTGAGGATGAGGGTTAGGTTTAGGAATAGGGTTAGGTTTAGGGTTAGGGATAGGATGAGGCTTATGATTAGGTAAGGTTTAGTGTGAGGGTTAGGGTGAGGGTGAGGTTTAGGGTTAGGGTGCGGGTTAGGGTTAGGCTGATGTTTAGTGTGAGGGTGAGGGTTAGGTGGAGGGTGAGGGTTCGGGTACGGGTGAGGGTTAGGGTTAGGGTGAGTGCTAGAGTGACAGTGAGTTTGAGTGTTAGGTTTAGGGTAAGGGTTAGGGTGAGTATTATGGTGAGGGTGAGGGTTAGGGTTAGGTTTAGGGTTAGTGTTAGGATTAGGGTTTGGGTGAGTGTTAGGGTTAGGGTTAGGGTTAGGGTTAGGGTTAGGGTTAGGGTTAGGGTTAGGGTTAGGGTAGGGTGAGGGTAAGCTTTAGGGTGAGGGTTAGGGTTAGGCTGAGGGTGAGGTTGAGGCTGAGGGTTAGGGTTAGGTTTAGGGTTAGGGTGATGGGTATACTTAGGCTTAGGGTTCGGATTAGTATTAGGGTGAGTGTGAGGGTGAGGAATATGGTTAGCATTAGGGTTAGGGTTAGGGTTAGGCTGAGGGTCAGAATGAGTGTTAGGGTTAGGGTTAGGGTTAGGTTGAGTATTAAGGTTAGGCATAGGGTTAGCATGAGTTTTAAGATGAGTGTTGGGGTTAGGGTTAGGGTGAGGGTAAGGGTTAGTGTGAAGTTTAGGGTGAGGGTGAGGATAAGGTTTAGGGTGATGGTTAGGATGAGGGTGAGGGTTAGGGTTAGGGTGAGTGTTAGGGTTAGAGTTAGGATGAGGGTGAGGGCTAGGGTGAGGGTGAGATTTAGGGTGAGGGTGAGGGAGAGGGTGAGGGTTATGGTGTGGGTTACGGTTAGGGTTAGGGTTAGGGTTAGGGTTAGGTTGAGGGTGAGGCTGAGGTTGAGGTTTAAGGTGAAGGTGAGGGTGAGTGTGAGGGGAGGGTTAGGGTTCGGGTTAGGTTTAGGTTGAGGGTGAGGGTGAGGGTTAGTGTTTGGATTAGGGTTAGGATTAGGGTTAGGCTGAGTGTTAGTGTGAGGGTGAGGGTGATGGTTAATGTTAAGTTTAGAGTGGGGGATAGGTTTATTGTTAGGGTTAGGATGAGGATGAGGGTAAGGGTTAGGTTTAGGGTTAGGGGAGGGTTAGGGTTAGGGTTAGGGTTAGGGTTAGGGTTAGGGTTAGGGTTAGGGTTAGGGTTTGGGTTAAGTTAAGGGTTAGGGTTAGGGTGACGGTTAGGGTCAGGGTTCGGGTGAGCGTAAGGGTTAGGGTGAAAGTTAGAGTTAAGGTGAAAATTAGAGTTAGGGTTAGGGTGAGGTTGAGGGTTAAGGTTAGGGTTAGGTTTAGAATTGGGGTGAGGGTGAGGGTGAGTTATAGGGTTAGGATTAGAGTTTGGTTTAGGGTTAGGCTGAGGATGAGGGTGAGTGTTAGGGTTAGGGTTAGGGTTAGGGTGAGTGTTAGGGTTAGACAGGGTTAGGATAAGGGTGAAGGTGAGGGGTAGGGTTTGGGTTAGTTTGAGGGTTAGGGTTAGGATGAGGGATAGGGTGTGGATTATGGTTAATGTTAGGGTCAGGGTTAGGGTTAGGGTGAGGGTTAGGGTTAGGGTGAGGGTGAGAGTCAGGGTGAAGTTTAGGTTTAGGATTAGTTTTACGGTAGGGATAGTCTGAGGGTCAGAGTGAGGATGAGTGTGAGAGTTAGGGTGAGGGTTAGGGTTAGGCTGAGGGCTACAGTGAGGGTGAGGGTTAGGGTGAGAGTGAGGGTGAGGGTGAGCGTTTGGGTTAGGTAAGTGTTAGGCATATGTTTAGGTTGAATATTGGGGTGATTTTGAGGGTTAGAGGCAGGGTTAGCCTTAGGGAGTGGGTTAGGGTTAGGGTCAGGGTGAGGGTTAGGGTTAGGGTTATGTTTTGGGTGAGTGTGAGGGTTACCTTGAGGTGAGGGTTGGAGTGATCGTGAGGGTTAGGGTGAGGATGAGGGTTAGGATTAGGGTTTGTGTGATTATTAGGGTGAGGTTAAGGCTTAGGGTGAGGGTTAGGTTGAGGGTGAGGGTCAGGGTTAGTGTTAGGGTTAGAGTGAGGGTTAGGGTTAGGGTTTTGGTGATTGTGAAGTTTAGGTTTAGGGTTAGGGTGAGAGTTAGGGTTAAGGTTAGGGTTAGGATGAGAGTTAGGGTTACGTTGAGGATGAGGGTGAGGATGACGGTTTCGGTTAGGGAAGGGTTAGGGTTATGGTTAGGGTGAGGATTAGGGTGAATTTGAGGGTTACAGGGAGGGATACGTTTAGGGTGAGGTTTACTGTTAGGGTGAGGGGTAGGGTTAGGGTGAAGTTTTGGGTGAGGGTGAGGGTTACCCTGAGGTGAGGGTTCAGGTGAGGATGAGGGTTAGGGTGAGGGTAAGGGTTAGGGTGAGGTTGAGGGTTAGGGTTAGGGTAAGGGTGACCGTGAAGGTGCGGGTGAGGGTGAGGGTTAGTGTTAGCGTGTGGGTTAGGGTGAGTGAAAGTTAGGGTGAGCATGAGGGTTAGGGTTAGGGTGAGGTTGAGGGCTAGGTTAAGGGTGAGAGTTTGGGTGAAGGTGAGAGTGAGGTTGAGGGTTAGGATGTGGATGAGGGTTAGGGTTAGTGTGAAGGTTAGAGTGAAGGTGAGGTTTATGGTGAGGCTGAGGGTTAGGTTTAGGGTTAGGTTTAGGGTGAGGATTAGTGTCAAGATGAGGGTTAAGTTGAGGGTTAGGGTTAGGGTTAGGGTGAGTGTTAGGGTTAGTGTGAGGGTTAGGGTTAGGGTTAGGGTTAGGGTGAGGTTAAGGTTTAGGGTGAGGGTTTTGGATGAGGGTGAGTGTTACGGTTAGAGTGAGGGTTAGGTTTAGGGTGAGGGTTAGTGTTAGGGTGAGGTTTAGGGTTAGCCTTAGGGTGAGGTTGAAGGTGAGGGTGAAGATGAGGGTTAGGGTGTGGGTAAGGGTTAGGGTTAGGGTGAGGGTTAGGTTGACAGTGAAAGTTAGCTTGAGAGGGAGGCTTACGGTACGGTTGAGGGTTAGCATTAGGGTTAGGGTTAGGATGAGGGTTAGGATTAGGGTTATCATGAGAGTTAGGGTAAAGTTTCGGGTTAGTGTGAGGGTTAGTGTTAGGGTGAGGGTGAGAGCAATTTTTAGGCTGAGGGTTAGGGTAAGGATGAGTGTTAGGATTAGGGTTAAGTTTAGGGTGAGGTCTAGGGTGAGGGTTAGGGTTATGGTTCGGGTTAAGTTTGGATGAGGGTTAGGGTGAGTGTTACGGTTACGATTAGTTTGAGGGTTAGGGTTAGTTTTACGTTTAGGGTTAGGGTGAGGATGAGGGTGAGGGTTTGTGTAACGGTTAGGTTTAGGTTTATGGTGAGGATGAAATTTAGAGTTAGGATTAGGGTTAGGCTTTGGTTTAGGATGAGGGTGCGGTTGAGGGTTAGGGTTAGAGTTAGGGTTAGGTTGGTGGTTAGGGTGATGTTTAGAGTTAGGGTGAGGGTGAGGGTTAGGGATAGGTTTAAGGTGTGGGTTTGGGTTTTGGTGAGAGTTAGAGTTAGGGTTAGGGTGAGGGTGAGGTTTAGGTTTAGGGTTAGAGTTAGGGTGAGGGTAAGGGTTAGGGTGAGGTTTAGGATGAGGGTGAGGGTTAGGGTTTGGGTGAAGTTTAATATTAGGATTAGGGTTAGGGTGAGGGTTAGGGTGAGGGTTAGGGTTAGGGTTAGGGTTAGGGTTAGGCTTAGTGTGAGGGTGAGGGGAAGGGTGAGTGTTTGGGTTAAGTTTAGGATTAGGTTGAGGTAAGGGTTAAGGTGAGGTTTAGGGTTAGGGTGAAGCGTAGGGTGAGGGTTAGTGTTAGGGTTATGGTTCGGTTAGGGTGAGGGTTAGGGTGAGGTTTAAGGTTAGTGTTAGGGTTGAGGTAGATTGAGTGTTAGGGTTAGTGTGAAGTTTAGGTGAGGTTAGTTTTAGGGTTAGTGTGAGGGTAAGGGTTATGGTGCGGGTTAGAGTGAGAGTGAGGGTTGGGGTAAGGTTTAGATGTAGGATTAGATTCAGAGTGAGGGTTAGGGTTAGGGTTAGTGTGAGGGTTAGGCTGAGTGGTAGGGTTAGGGTTAGGATGATGGTGAGGTTGAGGTTTTCGGTTACGTAGGGATTAGGTTTAGGGTTAAGGAGAGGATTAGGGTTTGGGTGAGGGTTAGGGTTAGGGTGAAGCTGAGGGTGAGAGTTTTGTTTAGGTTAGGGTTAAGGTTAGGTTTAGGGTTATGGTTAGGTTTAGGATTAGGTTTTAGCTAAGCGTGAGGGGGAGGGTTAGGGTTAGGGTGAGGGTTAAGGTTAGTGTGAGGGTTAGGTTTAGGGATAGGTTTAGGGATACGGTGAGGGTAAGGGTTAGGGTGAGGGTTAGGATGAGGGTGAGGTTTACAGTTAGCGTTATGGTTAGGGTGTAGGTTAGGTTGAGGGTTGGGGTTAGGTTTAGGTTGAGGGTGAGGGTGACGGTTAGGGTTAGTGTGAGGGTGAGGGTTAATTTTTTTGTTAGGGTGAGGGTGAGGGTTAGGTTTAGGAGAAGTGTTAGGGTTAGACTTAGGGGGAGGGGGAGGGGAAGGGTGAGGGTTTATGTTAGGGTAAGGATTAGGGTTAGGGTGAAGGTGAGGGTTAGGGTTAGAGTTGGGGTGAGGGTTTGGGTGAGTGTTAGGGTGAGGGTGAGGGTTAGGGTTAGGGTTAGGGAAGGGTGAAGGTAAGGGTTAGGGTGAGGGTTAGTGTTAGGCTGAGGGTGAGGGTGAGGGTGAGGTTTAGGGTTAGGTTTAGGGTTAGGGTGAGGGTGAAGGTTAGGGTTAGGTTTAGGATGAGAGTTAGGGTGAGGGTTAGGGTTAGGGATAGTGTGAGGGTTAGGGTTAATGTGAGGGTTAGGGTTAGGTTTTCCGTGAGGGTAAGGGTAATGGTGAGGTGTCGGATGAGGGTGAGGGTTAGGGTTAGGTTGAGGGTTAGGGTTAGGTTGAGGGTTAGGGTGAGGATGAGGGTTAGGTTTAGGGTTAGGGTTAGGGTGAGAGTTAGGATGAGGGTTAGGGTTAGGGTTAGGGTGAGGGTG